>NC_061828.1:5573061-5583061 GCF_019202785.1 Penaeus chinensis | reverse complement strand
GCTTTGACTTGATGCGCTGCGAGATATGTGACTTGGGGTAAAGTGAAGGCGGGACGGGAAAGGGAGGGAGAGAGGAAGGAGGGTGGGTGGATGGATGGATGGATGGATGGATGGATGGATGGATGGATGGATGGATGGATGGATGGATGGATGGATGGATGGATGGTGGTTAGTGGATGGATGGATGGATGGATGGATGGATGGTTGTTGGAGGATGGATGGTTGGTAGAGGATGGATGGATGGATGATGGATGGAGATGGATGGGGGGATGGATGGATAATTGGAGGGAGAGATGGAAGAATAGGTGGGTAGATTAGTCTGCGTGGACAGGTGAATGGATGGGAGGAGAGATAGGTGGATTGGTTTCGACGAATTGATGAATGGCTAGATTGATTGAGTGGATGGGTTAGCGTGTGGATTCATAGATAGATTATAAAGAGATTGAGGGAGCGAGAGAACGAGATAAGGAAAGTTAAAACGAAAACGGGAACAGAGCCTTGGGCCATTCTCCACACCTTGTCCTCACGTGATCCGCTCGTCTGAATATCCGCCCATATCAAGTCTAGTGTCAATAAGGCGACGATTAGCGGGACTGACAGGGCCGCCTCCGCCTGGCTGGACGGCACTCCAATTGAAATTACGGGGCCTCATTAACATATCTTGTATGACTTGAGAGGGAGAGAAGGAGAGAGGGAGAGAGGGAGGGGGGGGAGAGGGGGAGAGGGGGAGAGAGCGAGGGAGAGAGATCCTGCGAGAAATATTAATGGAAGTCTCGAAGGCGACCAAAGTAATTACACCTTTGTCAACAGAAGGGACGCAGGGCCGTGTCCTGAGGCCAGGAGGCAGGGATGCTGCGGGACGCCGGGCTGTCAACAAGGATATATTTGTAGGCTTAAGTAACCCTCCATTCTCCGGGAAATGATGGCGAGCGTGTCTTACGGGATCGGTTATCGAATGTGTCGCGTGCGAAGTGCCCGGTAATGAGACTGGGCTTCGTGGCGGGAGGCTGATGCTCGGCGCGGACGAGGCAAAGAGTCGGGGATTGGACGCTCAGAGTGTCGGGGCGGCTAATTTTAATAACCGGGGAGATCGATTGATATCAAAGAGGTTTATATTCGGCTTCAGAAAATTGGATTATCGGTGTAAGTGAAGTTGGCGGTAGGGTCAAAACATCGTATTTGTCGCCCGCCAGTTGCTCGTAAAGACAGAGCGGGTTTCCTGCAGCACGGAGGAAAACCATTATTGAGCTTGGATAAACACCTAGCATGCATAATCCCGTCCTTGGGCTCCGTTAATTTAAATGTAAACTTACTAAAGCGAGGAAGATGAAACCCAGCGGAAGATTTCATTTAAACCAGCCAAACAAGAACAGTACGAGGGGCCGTGTGCAAACCTGTGCAAGGAGGCTGGCCGTCCTCTCGATGCAAGCGCTGCGTAGTTCTAGGCTCAACGGTCGCGCTTGCTTGTCTGTACGTACAGGAAAATGAGTAGTTATTACGCAATCTCGGCCGCCCTGACACATGTTATCCCGACTCGCTCCGACGGGGGTGAGGGCGGGGGGGGGGGGGGGGGTGATTGCGTGTCAGAGCGAACTAATCGTTATTTGAATATTAGCCGCGTTCTCGTTTGTAACTTGATTAAATCTGTAATCCGCTCAGTTTTCGAAGTGGATAGAGAAGGAGAGGGAGAAAGGGAGAGGGAGAGGGAGAGGGAGAGGCAGAGGCAGAGAGGGAGAGGGGAAGAGAGATAGAGAGGCAGAGGGAGAGGGGAAGAGAGATAGAGAGAGAGGGAGAGGGAGGGAGAGGAATCAGAGTAACTCCTCTCCCTCTCCCTCTCCCTTTTCCTCTCCCTCTCCCTCTCGCCTCCTCCTCCCCCCTTCTCTCTCTCTCTCTCTCTCTCTCTCTCTCTCTCTCTCTCTCTCTCTCTCTCTCTCTCTCTCTCTCTCTCTCTCTCTCTCTCTCTCTCTCTCTCTCCTCTCCCTCTCCTCTCCCTCTCCCTCTCCCTCTCCCTCTCCCTCTCCCTCTCCCTCGCCCTCGCCCTCGCCCTCGCTCTCTCTCTCCCTTTTCCTCTCTCTCTCTTTCCCTCTTTCCCTCTCTTCCTCTCCCTCTATCCCTCTCTCCCTCCCCCCCCCCCTCCCTCTCCCTCTCCCTCTCCCTCTCCCTCTCCCTCTCCCTCTCCCTCTCCCTCTCCCTCTCCCTCTCCCTCCTTTCCTCCCTCCCTCCCCCTTCCTGCCTCCATCTGCTCTTTCTTCTGTTCCTTTTCATTTGTCTGACTACCTATTAGTCAGTTTATCTTCCACTCCCTTTTCCCTATCTCAGTCGATCTCCTCGCCCATCTTCGGCCCAGTTCTGTCTTTCCCCTCTCCTCCCTACTTTTCCTCTTCCCTCCTCTATCCCTTCACCATCCTCCATTCCCCCATCCTCCCTTACTCCTTCTACTTTCATTTCCCCTCTTCCCTTCTTCCTCTCCCTTCTCTCCTTCCCCTCGCACCTCTTTCCTTCCGCCCCCCCTGCCTCACATTGAAATAAAGAGTCCGCAAAACGCGGATCCCAGGGGTGCTATCAGTGTCTTTGGCTTCCGCGCGTTTGACAAGTGTCAGGCGCATCGCATGTAACCGTTCCACCCACAGCCTTCAGACCTCATCAACCTAAAAGCAATTTCCAAGGGGGGGAAAAGAAAGTCTTTCCTCTTCCACTTGTCTTACCTGGCTGGGAGCGACCCAATTTCGACGCCGCACATTCTTTTATGCCTCCCCAGCCCCTCCCCATTTTGTTAGCAGGTAAACCGAATAAGCAGTATTACCAAATATGGGTTAAGACGCGGACGGGATAGAGAAGAGCATTCAAGGGGATGAGACGCTATGTGGGAGCTCGCCCTACATGCCTCGGTCTAGGGGGGGGGGGGGGGCTAAGGATGCCGGGGTGATCCTGGATGGGTCAGGGGGGAGGGGTTTGTTAGCAGGTGGTGCGGCGACCCCATAACCAGAATGGTGGCAGGGATCATACGATGTTGCCCGGGGAAACGGTGGCACGCTTGGCCTGACAGGTAAAGGGAGAAGCAGAGTGGATGAGGTGATGCATCAAGGTTTGGAAACTAGCCATACACTCCAACTTTTTTCCTCCCTTCTTATACATAGTTATGCGACTGTTTTACTATTCCTTTATTTCCCCTTCGTGAGCAAATCTACTTTTAATCCAACTTTTTTTCTCTGCCTTCCTCTCCAGTTCTTTTAATTATTCACTCTATAAATAATTGACATAGAAGTAAATGTGGGCTGTGTAAAGAGATAATCCCCCCCCCCTTCCCCCTCCCCCTCCCGCTCACCGCGCGCTGAGGACCGAGAATTTTAACAAGTTGATATCACAGGGATCGTAATGGACTTGAGTCTCATCCTCCTGCCCCGAGAGAACCAGCCTCGCCCTGTGTCTGTATTCCGATATTCTTTCAATACCGTGTATTAAAGATGATATAACAAGACTAAGTGGGGGGCGCCTCGTCTTTGGTGCCACCCCGGCCCTCCCGCGCTCCCTGTCTTCGCCCTGTCACACCTGCGTTCTCACTGCCGCTGCGCCCGTTGGTACAGGCAGGGAGGGAAATTGGATGGAAGACTGGCTTAAGGGAACATGAGAGAGGGAGAGAGAAAGAAAGAGAGAAAGAAAGAGAGAAGAAAGAGAGAAAGAGAAAGAGAAAGAGAAAGAGAGTGAAAGAGAAAGAGAGAAAGGAAGAGAGATAGAGAGAGAAAGAGAAAGAGAAAGAGAAAGAGAGAATCTACCGACCAGAACTTTGTAAAGGAAGGTTGATGCCGAGCCTTATTAAAGGCTCACCTGTTTGCACCACGCACGTCTTTCTACCTTATCGACAGCAATAGAGTTTCCTCTTTCAAAACTGATAAAGGACTGAGTGAGAGCGAGAAAAATATGATATGATTAGGGAGATTCCGGTTAGAAAAGAAAGGATTAAATATTTTGCCTGGACGAAATATAAGCTAGTTTCTTTTCTGGCACTTTCTGCACTAACAGTACTAGTTTACTTTTATCATTATCTTTATATCTATCATCATGATCATCATTATCAATATCACCAGCGCCATTCATTGTTAACTGTTATCATTATAATTATAGTTATCATCATTATTATTGTGATTATTATTATTGTTATTGTTGTTATTGTTATTGATGTTATTATTGTTATTATTGTTATTATTATTATTATTATTATTGTTATCATTATTATCATTAATATCATTAATATCATTCTTCTTCTTCTTCTTATTATTATTATTATTATTATTATGATATTTATTATAAAAAACAGGGCCATAGTGAAAGAAAAAACATGAACTAAACAAACGATTTAGGGAAGCTTCCACAGAAAAACTCGGTAGCATAATGAGATCTCTACATTGCAACCACTTGCAGTATTAGAGAACGATTTTACGTTGCGAGCTGGTGTGGGCGCATGGATGTACCTGCTATCCGTTGTGCCTTCACCTTGGTAATCCTCCTCTCTGTCCCCAGTCCCCTCTCCCCCCTTGCCTTCCCTCCCTCAACCTCCGACCCCTTTGTCTCCTCTCCCACATCTCCTTTCCCCTACCTCCACCCTTCCCCAGCCTCCTGCTCCTCTTTCTCTCGCCTCCTCCTCCTTTTCTTCTTCGTTGTTGTTTTCGTCGTCGTACTTATATTCCTCCTCCTCCTCCTCCTCCTCCTCCTCCTCCTCCTTTCTCCTCCTCCTCCTTTCTCCTCCTCCTCTTCCTCTTCCTCTCTCCTCTCTCCTCCTCCTCCTCCTCCTCCACCTCCTCCTCCTCCTCCTCCTCCTCCTCCTCCTCCTCCTCCTCCTCCTCTTCCTTTCTCCTCCTCCTCCTTTCTTCTCCTCCTCCTCCTCTTCCTCTTCCTCTCTCCTCTCTCCTCCTCCTCCTCCTCCACCTCCTCCTCCTCCTCCTCCTCCTCCTCCTCCTCCTCCTCCTCCTCCTCCTCCTCTTCCTTTCTCCTCCTCCTCCTTTCTTCTCCTCCTCCTCCTTTCTTCTCCTCCTCTTCCTCTCTCCTCCTCCTCCTCCTCCTCCTCCTCCTCCTCCTCCTCCTCCTCCTCCGCTCTCGGTCCTGGATAGCCATCCTGACGGACAACTGCACGGGCACTCGCAGCCGGCTCCTCGCATTTGCTTCTACATTAATTGAACTTATACTCGTACTTCCACGTTCGCTCCGCCTTTTCTCGTTCTCGTTTCCTTTTTTTCTCCTCCTCTTTACACACACTCCCTCTCTCTCTCTCTCTCTCTCTCTCTCTCTCTCTCTCTCTCTCTCTCTCTCTCTCTCTCTCTCTCTCTCTCTCTCTCTCTCTCTCTCTCTCTCTCTCTCTCTCTCTCTCTCTCTTTCATCTCCTTTCGCAATATATTTAGTATTTATCTTTCTTTCAAGAGGTTATTGATATTTTTCCTTTTTAGTATTTTGTTTTGGTGTCATATACCTGAGTATTTCCAACTGTTATGCATGTCTGGGATCTAAACATGGGCGAGTTCAAATGGGTGTTGTTTTAATTATTTTTTACTTGTTTTTTTTTTTCCTCTTTAAATCGAGAGAAAATGGAGACGGATTTTTCGCCTTTCCCTCTTTTTCTTTTTCTTTTTTTTGGAACAAAGCTTTGTAAAGCCCGGATGTTGGCTGGAGAGCATGCGGCTCCCTCGCCCCGCCACACAACACCGCTGCTTCAGGAGAAGGTTTCTTTGGGAGGCGCCGTGGATTCCTGGGGCGGGTGACAAGGGGCTGGGAACGAGGGCAGAAACGAGAACAGGGTTTTCCGCGCGGGGCTCCAGCGGCAGAACGAGTGCGCAGCGCCACCAAGCGAACATCATCATCAGCATCCATACCTGGCATTGCATTGTGTTGCTCTCCCGTTGCTCTCCCGTGCTGTTGCACCTTCCATTGTCTCACCGGGACGTCCAGCAGTATGCTAATTAGGTTTTTTGTCTGTAGAAAAAAAGACTCGTGCTATAAATGCATTCTTTATATTGTACGAATAAATGAGACGTTGGGCCGGATAGTTTGCTTTCCGGTTGTGAGCAGTATCCGGAACTTCAAGTTACATGAGTTCTTGTTCGATTTTTGTTGTTGTTGTTGTAGTGCTGCGGAATAATTGTGCTGTTCTAGACGTCGTTATTGTTATCGGCATATAACGATAATTAACTGGTAATTCGGTCGGTCTCCGTTCCAGTTCAAGGCTTTTTATTGTTATTACTTTAGAAATATCAACTCTTTTACGTATGGTATTATGAAAGCGCCTGCCCCCCCCCCCCCTCACCCTCTCTCTCTCTCTCTCTCTCTCTCTCTCTCTCTCTCTCTCTCTCTCTCTCTCTCTCTCTCTCTCTCTCTCTCTCTCTCTCTCTCTCTCTCTCTCTCTCTCTCTCTCTCCCTCCCTCCCTCCCTCCCTCCCTCTCTCTCTCTCTCTCTCCCTCTCCCTCTCCCTCTCCCTCTCCCTCTCCCTCTCCTCCTTCTTCTTCTTCTTCTTCTTCTTCTCCATTTCCTTCTTCTCCTTTTCCTTCTTCTCCTCCTTCTCCTTCTCCTTCTCCTTCTCCTTCTCCTTCCCCCTCTCCTTGTCAGCTTTGTCTTCAGCATCCCCTCCGTGTCTCTCTTCCGTGTAATATGACACCTCTTTCCATATCCACAATTACTTTACAATAGCGTAACCTCTTTTTTTCTCTCTTCTCCTCTTACTCTTGACGCTCACCCTCCACTTTTTTACATGCTAACTATACCTTACCTTTTCCCCTCAATTATCTTTGCCTTTGCCTTTTCCCTCTCCTCCTCCTTGTCCTTATCTTCTCCCTCTCCTCTCCCTCTCCCTCTCCCTCTCCCTCTCCCTCTCCCTCTCCCTCTCCCTCTCTCCTCTCCCTCTCCTCTCTCTCTCTCTCTCTCTCTCTCTCTCTCTCTCTCCTCTCTCTCTCTCTCTCTCTCTCTCTCCTCTCTCCCTCTCCCTCTCCCTCTCCCTCTCCCTTTACCTCTCCCTCTCCCTTTCCCTCTCCCTCTTCCTCTCCCTCTCCCTCTCCTTCTCTCGTTATTAGTCCCTGCTCTTGTGTCTCTCTCTCCTGTGCCTCCCTTCCCTTACCTATCACACAAGTCACGTGTGCGTGAGTTCCCACGGGGTGCCACTCCGGGCTCGATGTACGCCGTTTTGTTTGTTTCCTTCAGACATTTGAAATCCGAAACTGGATAAGCATTTAGATGGGCGGGATCTTAAGCCGGGGAGTCACAGCGAGGTTGGCATATGGACGAGGCAGGGAATGGGGAGGGAAGAGGGAAGGAGGGCCGGGGTTGTGTGGGAGGCTTGGATGCTCGGTGGACGACGGGTGTCTTGAGGATCGAGAATTCTTGCGAGGACGGATGCTGCGCGACGGTGACATATTCTTCCTTGTTTCGTTTAACTGGGTTGTCTTGTGTCTTTTTTTTTCCATTTGACATGTATAGTGTACATGTTTTCGACAATTTAGCGAGGACAGATGAGTGGCGTGGCGAATGTCAGGATCAAGAGAAGTGGATTTTGGTAAATTTGTGCAGGAGCATACATGACTGTATGGAATCTGTTCTTGTAATATTCAAACAACGATTTTTAACTTTTAAAAGTATGGAATTTGAAAATAGCACCCTTGACCGAATCCCCAATGCCTGAAATCGCACAGAATTCTACGGACAACGCCCGAACGATTTCACTATCTCAGCGTATAGAAAGCCTGGGATGGGAAAAAAATGTTATTGCTCTTTCGAGGAAAAACTGTTATTACCGTTTTAAAGCTGTGTAAGTATCGTTATTTTGGTGTTCCTTCGCAGTAAACAAAATCGTGCATGGTTGGGAATTTCGCAGTTGAGAATAGAGTGTAAATATACCCAAAGTAGAAACGAGGGAATAGGACGGAGTAATCCGATGATTAGCTGGATTTTATTCCAGAACACCCGATGGTTTTTCGTGTCTGAACTATCCTCTCGTAGTATTTGTTCCTCGAATTGTACAACTCAAGCTTTGTTTCAGAGGCTTAGTGAAAGAGGCGGGGTTTATTCGGGGTTATTCAGCTAAATTAGAGGGTCTTGTTGATATTTCATTTATAATATACGTTACAGAAATTATATAAATCTTTGGTTAAAAAAAAGAAAAAAAAATACGTTGGCGATCAAATAGAAATGAGTTGTTAAAGAGCAAAGTTAATCTCGTCGAGTGCATAGAGTAAAATTAATACATTTTGTGCAGCTGGAGCTCATGTGGAATGTATTACGTAAAAGGAGGGACGATGCGGACGCCTCGCTGCCTTGCATGAGGTCTTGCCTTTCATTTTGTTATCAGCGCAGTACGTGGGCCGAGGCTGGGTGTGGCTGGTCCTCGACGGTAGCTCTCTGTCTGTCTCTCTCTCTCTCTCTCTCTCTCTCTCTCTCTCTCTCTCTCTCTCTCTCTCTCTCTCTCTCTCTCTCTCTCTCTCTCTCTCTCTCTCTCTCTCTCTCTCTCTCTCTCTCTGTCTCTCTCTCTCTCTGGCAAAAACACGGCCAGACAAACGGAGACGCAGAAACACATCTCTCTCATATAACCATATATATAAACCATATATAGATATATCTCGCCCCTCGCATCCTTCCCCTTTCCTCCCTCTCCGCTCCCCTGCCTTTCCTCCTACCCTTTCGCTCGTTCCCCCCTTACGTGAGTGTGGTACAGTGGTCCAGGCTCCACCTTGTCCCCGGAGAAGTACAGGGAAGCAACGTTTTCATCAAAGTTTCCAATCCTCCATGGCGACGGCGCACTTGTACCCCCTCTGCCCCGTCCCCTCCCTCTCCCCCCCTTCCGAGAAAAATATGAAAAAACGAAAAAAAATATCTTGTAGTGTGTCGCAGAGTTCTTTTATTCATTTTTCTCCGACTTTCTTTAAATTGACACCAGCGCAGCAAAGTTTTCGTTGGGTATTAACATTTTTTTTTTCTCTTATCATGTTTTTTCATGGCATTTTCTTACGGATGCTGGAGTCATTGAAGGTGATGACGGTAATCGTGAAGGTGAGGCTGAAATTGTTAGGTTAGGTGGCTCATAGTGAGAACGTATGGAAATGCGAGAAATATATTCAAGTCAAAGAATGGGAAGGCTGGGATAGGGTTTCGGGAATGGAAGAATGGAAGGCGGGCCAACTCGCTCTCTTTGCCGTGGCCTGAAACGCATGGGTGCCTGAAAATAACGAGGAAGTTCAACGCTCTCCCCCTCTCTCTCCCTCGATCTTTCCCTCCCTCTCCCTTTCTCTCTCTCTCTCCCTCTCCCTCTCCCTTCTCTCTCTCTTTCTTTCTTTCTCTTTCTTTCTTTCTTTCTTTCTTTCTTTCTCTTCCCCTCCCCCTCCCCCTCCCTCCCTCCCTCCCTCCCTCCCTCCCTATCTCTTTTCCTGTGTGTGTGTGTGTGAGTGAGTGAGTGAGTGAGTGAGTGAGTGAGTGAGTGAGTGAGTGAGTGAGTGAGTGAGTGAGTGAGTGAGTGAGTGAGAGAGAGAGAGAGAGAGAGAGAGAGAGAGAGAGAGAGAGAGAGAGAGAGAGAGAGAGAGTGAGTGAGTGAGTGAGTGAGTGAGTGAGTGAGTGAGTAAGTGAGTGAGTGACAGAGAGAATGAGTGGGTGTGTGAGTGAGTGAGTGAGTGTGAGTGAGTGAGTGAGTGAGTGAGTGAGTGAGTGAGTGAGTTAGTGAGTGAGTGAGTGAGTATGTGAGTGAGTGAATTTGTTTCTGTGTATGTTGCACATGTGAAGTCCTGGGAAAATTCCGAGACGAAAATCTCCTGGAGGCGACTTCTTGTTTTCTGAACGTGGGGGAAAAAAATATTAGAGTTAGCAGACGTGGACTGGAGCTTCTTCTCGCCTAACTCACTCTCACCTCTCTCCTCGTGTGTTGTATTTTCTCTCGTTCCTTTTCTTTTCTTCCCGCTATCTTTTTCCTCCCCGCCTTCTCTTGGATTCTCTTTTTTTCTCCTTGGCTTCCCGCGCTTTTAATTATCTTCGCTGCATA
>NC_061828.1:5563061-5568061 GCF_019202785.1 Penaeus chinensis | reverse complement strand
CAATAGTTACTGTACTTGTTACTCGATATAGAAAGAATACAATATATTGGTATTCACGACACGATGTTTCATTCCGATTGATAAATGGGTTATCTTGTTCCTTCCCGACACCTTTGAAGATCACAGTCTATTCTTGGGTTGTCCTTGTGACCAGCGGCAACAACTTCGAAATAGCATTGAAGTTTGGGCCACTGTGTTTATTAAGTAATAAGTTTTTTTGTTTTTGTTTTCTCGTTGACGAATGCTTAGAGATGTTCGTTTAACCGTGACATTGTAGAATCAGGAGATATGGTGATGATGATGGGCAGATTTCTTTTGCCACGAGATGTCCGTTGCATGCGAAGAGGGGAGGGGGGAGGGGGGGAGATGATTTCTGCGCTCTTGGAAACTGTTAATGCGGTACTGTAGTTTGGCTGGTGTTCAGGGGCGCGAGGAGCAGTGACAAATGTTGCCTGTGGCGGCGACGGGATCAGTAGCTCATGAATATGGTAGCCGGCTTGCAGAGGTGGCTTTGGCACTCGGTTTTATCAGGCGTTTCTGGACTCTGAAAGCACATCGGCAAGTCACAGTAATTCAGAGAAAAGGATTTTTTCTTTCATATTTTCATTTGATGGCGTTATTAGTCATAATTATGGTATTATTATTTTTGTTTTATTATTATTAGTGTTGTTATTATTATTATTATTGTTATTATTATTATTATTATTATTATTATTATTATTATTATTATTATATTAATTATTATTATTATTATATTATATTATATTATCTTATATTATATCAATAGTGTTATTGTTATTGCTATTATTGTTAGTCATTGGTATTGTTATTGTTGTTGTTGTTATTATTATTATTATTATTATTATTATTATTATTATTATTATTATTATTATTATCATTATTATTATTATTATTATTGGTGTTATTTTCGTTAGCACTTACCTCTGGTTAATATAAAACACGCATTTGCACTTTGCCTTACCATTGTTATATCACAATTGTTGGTTTACAAGTAGCTATAGGGCTTTGTGGAATGGCGATGGCCATATATTTCCCTCTGAAGCCAAACGCTGGCTGCTCATGTTGCCTTTGACAAGTGGGACTGATTGAAATGTGGCGGAAATTGGAAAACTGTGATAAATGGGAAACGTGATAATAGTTGTATGTTCGCCGTTTATCATGGCTTATTTTCCTCCATCGGTGATTCATGCCATTTTTCAATATCCGGCTTCCTGGGCGGAGTGGGAGCCACCAGCCAGCGACGTCTTTGTCAAACGGGGCGCGCAGTTCGAGGGCTGAGGTGATGAAGCCACTCAGGAACTTCGCTCAGGTCGCTTCCATTCTCAAATCCTTTCAACTTCCCCCCCCCCCCCTTCCCCGTCTCCCCCTAAGAGGAAGGGGGAGACGCCCACTCCTCGCGCGCACTAGGAGGTTGGGCGTGTCCGTCCCCGTGCAGACTCGCCGGCCACTCCAGGGGACGGCAATAAGGGGATCAACCACACACTAACTTGGGTCATTATCCTCGCTCTGATGGCCCGGCCGCGGCACCTAACTAAACATATTACCTCTCCCTCCCCCTTCTGCTATGCCCGTGCCTCTGCTGCCGAGGGAGTGGAGGTGGCACTCCGGTCGGGGTCAGGGTTTGATACAGCACGGCCGTTTGGGACGTGACCCTGCACAGCTTTCTGAGGTTGTGCTTCAGAGGACGAGTCTGTTACGAATTCTCAAGTATTTTCCGATATAAGAGTGGATGGAGTGGATGCCATCATAATCCTATTTGTGTACTTATTTGGCACTGTAACAAGGATCATCTGTTTAAATTCCACGAGGCAGACAAAGAAAGTCGAACAAGTACAAATAAATTTCCCGATTGGTTCCCTCTCTCTCTGAGGGAGAGAACTCGTCCAAGGAACAGCGGCCACTCTCAAGGAACATTAATTTTAGGCTGTCCCGAACACGCCCACCTACTCCCCGCGCTGAGACCCAAAAGAAAAGGGAAATCAGCAGTAAGCGGAAAGCTTGGAGCTACTTTTGAGATTAACTGGCGTCTGTCTCGGCCCAGCGGTACCCTTCCCTCTGTCGCCCATGCCACCCACTCCCCACCAATCTCTCCTCTTCCTTGTGCCACACTCTCCCCTTTACTCCGCTCCCCTTCATCAGGACACCTTATCCTCTCGATTCCTTCCCGCTTACCCATGCTACCTTCTTCCCACGAGCCCCTACCGTGCCACCCTCTCCCCACCACTCCCCTTCCCTTCCCCGTGCCACCCCCCCCCCCTCCCTTCCCCATATGCCGTCTCCCTTGCTTCACACTCGCCATTGATTCTTCCTTGTCGATTCTTTTTTTTCAGTATGAGAGGGGGCGGGGGTTGTTTTGTATAGATTTCTGCCTTTTGTGATTATTTTGAGCAGCTTTGCTTTTCAGGCCTTTTTTATTTTTTTCTTATCGGAGCTTTGTTAAAGGTTGTTGAGGCTAGACTGGATTTTTTGTGATAACAGTGCAAGTTTCACTTTCTTTTCTTAAGATGATTAGTCTCAAGTGATATTGTATTAAACAAAATAGCCGCTGTGAAACGACGCAGTGGATAAAAATTTCCAGGCTCCTAATCCACTTTCTCTGTGAATTGTGGATTCTCGTGTATTATTCTGTAATATTATACAGAAGTCGCGCTACTGCAATGTAGAATTCCATTTTTCGGAGTCTGGAAGCGCGGTGTTGCCAGGGAGTCCTCGGCTACGGGCCTGTTTACCTGACTTGGTCGTATGTCGAAAAAATATACGTTGCATATTTTTTCTGCTTTTTGGTTGTCTGGCTTTTTTTTTTTTTTAGTGCGCGCAAACAAGACGCACACGCTCATACGCATCATGCCAACTCGCACACATCTCCACACATATTCTTGCACACACGCACACGCACAGCGCGCACACACACACACACACACACACACACACACACACACACACACACACACACACACACACACACACACACACACACACACACACACACACACACACATGCAATATGTACGTTTGCATATAATTAAAAAACATAATCATTTCCGCGAAGAGAAAAACTAAAACGATGAGTCAGAAAAAATCAGATTTAGACAATTTTGTCGGATTCAGCATGGCCGACTTTTCTTTTTGGCAAGTGTCGATTACATTACGTATGTATATGTTTTTCTGTATTGTTTTTTCTACAAAGTTAGCAATATCAGAAACTCGTCAGGGCTCGTCTAGTCGCATATTTTTGCAAATGTCAGCAGCGTTATGATATTTACATCATCTACATACGCCTTATTACACTGTATGCATTTTCAAGAAGCACCAGCACACAGGTAAACACGCACGGACTTCGGCAGCGTGTACTTGCCAGGGCGTTTTAAGTATGATATTGCGCTATTGAGCTACGCGAGTCAGACCTACTGCGTTAAAGTTGTGGTGTCTGAGGGTGGTGCGCCCATACGTATTGTGACTTCCAGGGACTGTCCGTACGTCAAAAGAGGGATTGGCGTTTGGATTCTTTGTGGAAGAGCAGTAAGGCTCGGTCGATTTTATGCCGGGCTTCTCGCAGATCATACACTCGAGGCTCCTTGAGAATCCAGGACTTGACATTTCTTCCCAGAACCTTTCTCCTCGTTTCCCCGCTCCGCTCTCCGTGCTCCTAACGTCGCGGTATCCTTGTCCTTGTGTCTTGCCTGCTCTTCTCCTACTTTCTCCCGCCCTCCTCCCTTCTCCTCGCCCCTTGTCCCCGTCCCGCCTCGTTCCGTCTCCCCCGCGGGCAGCCCCTCCCTACTGCGGCCCGCCCCTCCCTGCTGCGGCCCGCCCCTTTCCTTCCTCTGCCTTGGTTTTTCCTCAGAGGGACCCTGGGGACGGGGGTCGTGAGTGGGCTGAGGGGCACTTATCTTCTGGAGGGTAACTTGTCAACCGGCATGAGTGGCACCGCCATTACGCCCGCGGTGCCGCCTCCAACCGCCACGGCACTCCCTTTATAATTACCAATTGGCTGTGCGGCTCGCCTGATATTGATTGCGTTTCGACACAGTGCCGATGGTCGTTAGGTGTTTCATCCCAGTCCGAGTGACACATTGCCAGCCTGTTAGTGCTCCTTATTCGTGATGGACTTCGAGCTCTTCCCTCACAGCTCGCTTCCTCGTTTTTTTTTCTATTGTTATTGCTCTTGGTCCCACCTATAAGTTTTCTCCCTTTGTTTCATCTTACTTCCTTTGGATTTTTCGTCTTTCGACTCTTCCCTTCTACATTTTTATGATGTTATCTCTCGCATCCTGCTTCTTTCCCTTTTTTAATTTCCCTTTTCTTTTCCGGTCTTTCTCTCCACCCCTTTTCCCACCCGTCCGCCCGCCCGGTTCCACACAATTTAGGGCGATCCATCTTCCTTCCAACGTCTTTCTCTCTCCTCTCCGTCTCTTCCTCTCGTCACCTGTCATCCCTTTCCACAACCTCTCCTGTCATCACTTCCCCTTCCCTTCCCTTCCCTTCCCTTCCCTTCCCTTCCCTTCCTTTCCTTTCCCGTCCTTTCCCATAACCCTCCCCTCCCCTCCCCTCTTTCCATCTCCCCTTCCCTTCCCTCCTCTTCCCTCCCCATCCCCCTCCCTCTCCCCCTTCCGCTTTTCTCCCTTCCTCTTCCATTTTCCTCCTCTCGTGTTCCCTCCAGTCCCCTTCCTCTACCCCCTCTCCCTTTTCCCATCTCCCCTCTCCCCATCTCCCCTCTCCCCTCTCCCCATCTCCCCTCTCCCTCTCCCCTTCCTGCCTTGACCCCCAGATGATGAAACGCCCTACTTTCGACGCTGCCCTTGTCCGCCCCTCCCGTTTCTCTTCGGACGCCCTGCCTTTCCTCCGGGAATCTTTGCCGAATGTGGAGATCCGGGGAAAATGGAGCTGAGGCGGACATGCGAAAAAGGGAATAGAGTGAGGAAAGATGGGAGAGAAGTAAATAGAGAGAAAGAGACAGACAGACAGACGAACAGACACAGGCG
>NC_061828.1:5538061-5543061 GCF_019202785.1 Penaeus chinensis | reverse complement strand
CACCCATCCCTCACTCCCTCCCTTCCTCAACAAGGCATCTCTGGCGGAGAGATAGTGCCACGCCGCAGAATCCCGTCGCATCAGACATAAAGCTTAACCCCGCGTCAGCGTTACGAACTGCGACGTTTATTGGGAAGGAATATGAAATGGATTCGCGTAATTGGCGTCTGGTGAGTGATAATCCTTTTGGGGGACTGTTATTAAACGGCACATTACGTTTTTTTCTTCCTTTCTCGTTTATGATGATGATTGCTTTGCCGCTCGTATTATCTTCGTTCTGTTGGGGTATTTTATGCGGCTTTTGTTTACGAAAAGCGTCCTTCGAATGGAATAGGGTTTTTTCTCTCGATCCTGTTTCGGATGCGTTCGATCTTGTGTTCTTGTGTGCGTGTGTGTTCGAGGGGAGGGAGGGGGCTGTGTATGCAAATGATAACGTGCTTGGTTCGAAAATAGGTTGGTTGGTTGGGTGTTAGTCCGATGGTTCCGGTCGGGTTCGGCGTGTTGGCGGAAGAGCATGTAGGAGTCCGCGAGGGAGCGAGTGCGTTATATCCCGCGTGTCGGTAAAAATGCAGTTCTGTATCTCTTTCTCTGTGTTCGTGGATCCGCGCCGCTGACGTTCGGTGCCATGTGTCAGTGGCTCTGTTTACTTTTTTTTTCGTTTTGTTAGTTCGATTTCTGTTTTAGACAAACGAATATTTATGTAGTTCGGAAGGGCGTTGGCTGTAGCTGTATTACTGTCTGGCTTGTTTATTGGAATCAGAAATGTACATTCGAAGTAAACTATAGGACGTGATTTACGTTGCCCCCTTTTTGGCCAAACTAAATTCACCAGGAGGCCACACGGCCCGAAAGGGTAAATCACACAGGTCGGAACATCTGCGTTGCCCAGCGGCCCGCGAACTGCACTCGTCCCGGGAGACTGCGGGGTTAAGCCTTTCCGTTTGTTTGTTTCCTTTGTGTAAATTGATTTGTGTTCGCGTTCGCTTGTCGTCTCTGGGCGGATCTGCACTCTCACTCTGCGGGAGTATTTGGTTTTATTGTTATTCCCAATCGTTTTTTGCCTTGTATCTAATTAAAAGATATGCATGTTTTTTTACATGCTTTCCAATATTGGGGGGGCAATGAAAAAATAAAATTTTCATTGCTTACATAAATGTGTCTCTTGCATTGTTTCCTGCCATTGTTGGTCGGGATTGTCTCTTTAAGAACACCAATAAGCTTCTGCATTTAAATTCAGCCTGCATCTTGTACCGATATGTTCATCTTCAAACGACATCCAAGAGCCATTGTTCTGATTACTTAGCGAGAGAATATGGGACACGCAATCGATTGATTCAATTGACTCTGTGCGTGTTTTGATGGCAGTATGCTATCGATTGTGCTCTTGCTTTCCGGCGGACATGGATTTTAGACTTTTTCACCTGTGCTGTAAACAACGGCGTCAGCTTGTGGAAACTCGTATCGGAAATTGTATTTCGACTTTTGTAACATGGATTCTGATTGGCCGGTACATACCTCTGACCTACATTAACCATGTCGACAAGTTCAGACCGTAAGTGGGCATAGGCTTGGACCGGTGTAAGCCAGCTTGTTTAGAGATACACTGGCTGACGTTGATGTGCACTGATCAATAGTAGCTAGGGTTGCCCGAAATTAACCTTCATTTGCTTTGCTTTCTGGCGACCAGAGTTTTAATTGAGGTTACTTCACACGTGCAGTAAACAAAGGCACCAGCTTGTGTTATCTCGCATCGGAAACCGCATTTCGACTTTTTACGACGTGAGTTCTAATTGGGTGGTATTTCAAGGTCTGCCTGTATCAGGTATTGGCGAAAAATAGCCTACGTTGACCTACATCAGTTTGCTTTGATTCGTATTGACCTATAATAGGTAAACCTGTTGTCAGTACGACTATGGACCGTCTCTGTGAATGCACAGCTGGTTAGCGTTAATCTGCATTTATCAGTAATAGTCAACTCGTGTGAAATTGACCTACGTTTACATTGTTTTCCGACGTGGAAATTGTACTAAGTTTGTTTCACTTGTGTAGTAAACAAGCCGGTGCATCTATTACATCGCAGGTTCTAATTAGGTGGCATTTCAAGGGTTACAGGTATCAAGTTTCAGCGAAGGAAGACTTGGGTTGACAAACAATCGTTAGCTTTGATCCGCATTAACTTACATTGTCTAGCGTTTGCCTTATCAGTTACAGTTGGTATTGGTATTGGCTAATAGGATTATCTTCCATATTTATGGATTTACATGGTTAACTTTGTCACGTACTCACCTATACTGTCCGTTTACTTAAATTTACAAATGTATTATACAGACCCGCTTTTACCACTATTGTCTATTAGTTGTCTGGCATTAACTTATATTGACATTCATCTTACTGACTTCTGAGAGTTAACAGTGAGTTGTATATATCCGATACTGCGCTACGTTGGCCAGTGTTCATTTATTATAAGTAACAGTTACTACCATCACTCGGTAGTGATCCAGTCTGACGAATGAACGAATATTGTATTGATATTAAGGTAGCTTTGGTCAGAAACTGTCGGCGTGCATCTGAACTGGCGACGTTATTAATATTTACGGAAAAAAATGAAATCGCTTATCGTTTGCGATTTCTAGCATTCAGACTACGAGAGGCGAGTTGGTATATGTTATTATTTTTCATTGAGGTTGTTAATTGAGCTCAATTCATGCGTTGTCAATATAATTGATGCCTGTTTGAAATGCACACGCACACGCTCATACTCACGTTCACACTCGCTCACACAATCTCTCACTTACTTACTTTACTTACTTACTTAACTTACTTACTTTACTTACTTTACTTACTTTACTTACTTTACTTACTTACTTTCCTTACTTACTTTACTTACTCGCTCACTCGTTCAATCACACATTCATTCTTTCACTCAGCCATTCAACCAGCCACCCAACTGCACCATAGCGAGTTCTTTAGCTTTACCTTGCAATACTGTTCGTGTAGGCGTTTAGTGGCTCACTTTACTGCAAGGGTGGATTGAGGATAAGCATTAGGTATAATTGGTTAGAGATGTGTCAGTACCCAATATCCCCTCTGCCTTTGCCCATTAACTCCTTGATATTTGGAGCATGAATGACAGGGGCCGTTTAATGCTCTTGATAGTGATCCAGTAATCTGATTGGCAAAGCGAGGAAATCATTTATTTCCTTCGTCGTATAGAATTTAGATTCTGAAGTGGGGCCCGTGTTGGCATCACTGAATTCATGGAAAAAGGTCGCCGGCTTTCTTAGAAAGGATAAATGGAGGAAATGGAATTGAAAGTTTTAACCCAAGGAATACGCGTGTTCACACACATGCACTCACTCTCTCACTCTCACTCTCACTCTCACTCTCACTCTCACTCTCACTCACTCTCACTCTCTCCTACTCTCACTCTCACTCTCTCCTACTCTCACTCTCACTCTCACTCTCACTCTCACTCTCTCTTTCTCTCTCTCTTTTTCTCTCTCTCTCTCTCTCTCTCTCTCTCTCTCTCTCTCTCTCTCTCTCTCTCTCTCTCTCTCTCTCTCTCTCTCTCTCTCTCTCTCTCTCTCTCTCTCTCTCTCTCTCACTCACTCACTCACTTACTCACTCACTCCTTCACTCACTCACTCTCCCAGTTGCACTTGAAAACGATCTATGTCGCCCGTCACAGCGAGGTGGGATTCCGCATTGGCAGGTGATTGTTGTCATTGGGTCAGACGCCGCGTGCCCTCCAATGGGGGCTGCTTTTAATTCACGATAGAAGGGATTAATGCTTGTGTTTATGATGCGTTCGGGGTTATTCAATTTCATCCAAAATTACCGTCCTTGCTTAACGTTTCAGGGCTGCCCGGATTCATGGGCCATTTCTCTACTGGTTAACCGTTGACTTTTTTTTTTTTTTTTTTTTTTTTTTTTTTTTTTTTAAATAACGCGTGTACATATTATTAGTAGCTGTTGAATCAATGTTTATTGAAGGATCAAAGCGTATCTAATTATGATAAAAATAGGGAATGGATGGACGCTCTAGCCAAGGTCAGCGTCGGCGTTGGTATCGACAAAGGCCCGCCCTTCCTGCCACCGAACACAATCTTAATTTGGCCTGAAATATGTAAGAAAATTGAGGGGGTTAAAATCTGATCGCTTTGATCCGCTTCAGTTCCGTGACGTCACCGAAGCCCAGATTTTATCCCTAATGAAATGGTGTGCGTCCTGCCAGGGCTTTGGGATGTGTGTCCGTGTGCGAGCCCGCGGCGCTGCTGGCGGCGGTGGCGGAAAGGTTCACGAAAGTACTTTTGTGGACTGATACTCTCTCTTTCTCTCATTCTCTTTTTCTCTTTCTCTTTCTCCTTTTCTCTTTCTCTTTTTCTCTCTTTATATATATATATGTGTGTGTGTGTGTGTGTGTGTGTGTGTGTGTGTGTGTGTGTGTGTGTGTGTGTGTGTGTGTGTGTGTGTCTGTGTGTGTATCACTTTTTCGTGTTCGATAGATTTCATGACCATACAGTTTCCTCGGAATAATTTGCAAGCTCTGTTGCCAGGATACAAATGGTCCGGAAGTGGGAGGAGATTGACGTGTTTTACAATATATTGTTTCTCGTCTCGTCAGTGATGTAATCTCATAACTATGACAAAGAATTATATTAAATGCTAAGTTATCCTTTTCGAACACTCTGCTTTATCAGCGGCTTATTCGGCTACAGTACAGTAGGCATTCGCTACTTTTATCGATCCGTACTCCGACTTTTACAGCATGAGTTTTAATTGGGTAGAATTTAAAGGCTTGCAGTTACCAGGCTTCGTCGAGTAAAGAGCCTGCGTTGACCTTCAGCAGTTACCTATAATCGTTACCTTCAGCAGTTACCTATGAGGCGTAATCCTTCGTTGACTGAATCAGGCCTTCAGTTGCGAATGTGCATTTTTTTTCTTTCGTCCCCAATTTCATCCGAGCAAAGCAAACCGGAAATAAAACTTCATCGCAATCA
>NC_061828.1:5525561-5530561 GCF_019202785.1 Penaeus chinensis | reverse complement strand
TGGGGGGGGGGAGCTTGGTGATGGCGGCCTTGTTATTGAAGATGGCAGTTCCTCCTCGGCTGGATTATGAACGATGCCGCCGCTCGGCCAACAACGTGACGTGGGTCGGCATAATCCAGACGCTGCAGGAGGGCTAGGGAGCGTGATGGGGGAGGAGAGGGGGGGGGGGGCGGGGGTGAGCGGAGATTGAGGCTTGGGGGGGGAGGGGGGAAGGGGATAGGGGCGAGTCGAGATGTTGGCTAGGGGTACTACAGACGGTTCCCCTCATCTCCTCTTCCGTCCTCTTTCCTTTCCTCCCATCTGTGTGGCGGTTGATTAGGAAATGATTGGAGAATCATCCTCGGAATCTGTTTCTAATCTTGGTTCGGCACCGCTGCCGTCCTAAAGCCCCCCTCCTTCCTTTCCATTATCCCTTCCCACTCCACTTCCCTGTGTTTATCTTCACTTTTCTCGCATTTATCCAGATGGTCGTCTGTGAATATGTAAAGACGACAAGCTTGAATATTAGGTCGTTGTTGGAGGGGGGGGGGGGTGTAACTCCCTTCTCCCAGTTTTTTTACGTATCTTTTTTGGTTATTTTTCCCTTTCTCGTCCTTCTCCTTATGTTTCCCCATTCCGCTTACTCTCCTTTTCCCCCACTTTGGTGCATCTTTGCGGTTCAACTTCTCTTCCCTTTTACTAGTCCACCCTCCTTTCGCCGTACATGTCTCTTCCCCTTTTTCCTCTTCCATTATCACTTGGCCTTTCTGTCTTCCCAGCTCGTCCCCGTATACCACTTGGCAGTCCACCTTTTCATTGCTTATTTCATCCTTTTCCGTTCTCCTTTTTCTTCTCTTCCCTCCCCACGCCCCTCTACTCTACTATTCCCCCTCGCCTTCCCTTTCGTCTCCCCCCAAAAAAGAAAAACTTTCCTCTCACAACTGCCTTTCTCCCCTGAAATCTTCCCTTCCACCTGTCCTCCTGACACCCTTCCACCTGTCCTCCACCTGCCGCCCTTCCACCTGTCTCCTTACCTGTACCCCCTTGAACCTTCCCCCACACCTGTTTTCCCATCCCCGCCCCCCCTCCCCCTTCCCATTGTCCTTGGAGTGTGGTGCGTAATTAATGCCCCGTCCCCCCGGTGGGGTCCCAAAGCCGGGCCGGGCCGCGCTCCACAAAGTGTTTCGCTAAGTGGCTGCGGGATGCTGCGGCACGCAAATTGAATCTCTTATTCCAGTCGATGCTCTCGTTGGGCGGGTACTGGAGGGGAGGAGGGAAGGAAGGAAGGAAGGAAGGAAGGAAGGAAGGAAGGAAGGAAGGAAGGAAGGAAGGAAGGAAGGAAGGAAGGAAGGAAGGAAGGAAGGAAGGAAGGAAGGAAGGAGGGAAGGAGGGAAGGAGAAAAGAAGGAAGGAGGAAGGGAGGGTGGGAAGAGAGTGCGCCCATGATTCATTTTCTCCGGCGATGTCTCTCTTGGAATGAAGGGGGGAAGGTGGATGAGATAAAGGGAAAGAGGGAGCAAAGGAGGAGGTTAGGAAGAGAAAGGGAATAAGAGAAGGGATCAGGAAAGGAGTGACATTTATTTTTTATATTTGTGTATATTTATTTATTTTATATGATGTCTCATGATGTGGCCACGGCATGGTCATTTTTCATTCCGTTAATATAATGCTTGAGTGAATTAGTCGTTTTCTTTCCCTGACTTTTTCAGTGGCGACTCCCGAGAATAATTTTGTCCGAAAGTCCTCGAGCGTGCAAAGAACGTTCCATGATTTCGAATGAGCTAAAAATAGGGGGAAATTTCACGGAAGCATAACACAAAGCGAGTTTCTGATTGCTGTATATGATTTATTGATCACAGGGATACGAGTATGATGCTCATTTGGAAGTCTCGGATGAACGTACACCAGGATACCAGGGATTATTATAATGCCGGGTGTTATAATTATTCACGATGTTCTAGTATTAATAATAATGTTTTCCGCTGGTAGAATGTTCATGTATCATAATGTACAGCTGCTCATATGCGCACGTACTGGAAACTGTGTTATGGGAATTAATGGAAGGAACAGTAAAAATAAAGGTGGGGATGGAGGAGCAGGAGGTAATCAGATAGAGGGAAAAGCCGAATGAACAGAGAGAGAGAGAGAGAGAGAGAGAGAGAGAGAGAGAGAGAGAGAGAGAGAGAGAGAGAGAGAGAGAGAGAGAGAGAGAGAGAGAGAGAGAGAGAGAGAGAGAATGACTAAGGAGGGGAGGAAGAGGAAGCGAGGGATAAGAAAGAGGAATGAGGAGTGACATGAAATAAAGAAAGGAGAGACGAGAAGATAAATGAAGAGAGAAAAGAGAGGAGGCGAGAAGAGGAAGGGGAAGATAATAAAAGGTTAGGAAGGGATCTCGAGATGGGGACACGCGCTAGTGTCTGGCAAAGACATCATCCGTCACACCGAGGACACGTTTGTGTTTATGTATGAGCGCGTGTGTTCATGTGTGCGTGCGTACGTGATCGTCTTTGCCTCGTGCTGCACACCTGACATCCATTTAAAAGTGTAATTGGAAACAATCCCGTCACCTCATCCAAAATCATCAGCTGCTGATCCAGCGAATCCGTCAGCCTGATGGGACACGTGTTGTTTATACGAGCGTCAATCAGGTGTCACGTGCACCGAAAGGTACCAATCAGACGAAGTTTATTTATTCGCACTTAGGCTCACTCTTTCTCTTTCGCTCCTGGTCCTTCCCTCCTTTTTACTCTCCTTCTCCTCTCCTTCCCTTTCCCTCCCTCCTCTCCTTCCCTCTCCCTCCCTCTCCCTCCCTCTCTCTCCCTCTCCCTCCCTCTCTCTCCCTCTCTCTCCCTCTTCTCCCGCTCCGTCCCTCTCCCTCATCTCCCGCTCCGTCCCTCTCCCTCATCTACCTCCATCCTCTCCCTCCCTCTCTTCCCCCTCCCTCTCCCTCCCTCAATCTCCTATTCCCCATGCCTTCCTCTCTCCTTTCCGCCCCCGTCTGATCACCTCATGGTCGTCTGTTTAACACATACAAATTATGAAGAAGAAAAATGAGTATTGCCCATTTGTGAGGTGTGTTTTTTTGTTTATATGTGATTATTTGTGCACGTGTTAGTGTGTGTGTGTGTGTGTATGTGTGTGTGTGTGTGTGTGTGTGTGTGTGTGTGTGTGTGTGTGTGTGTGTGTGTGTGTGTGAGAGAGAGAGAGAGAGAGAGAGAGAGAGAGAGAGAGAGAGAGAGAGAGAGAGAGAGAGAGAGAGAGAGAGAGGGGGGGGGAGGGAGAGAGAGAGGGGGGGAGAGAGGGAGAGGAGAGGGAGAGAGAGGGGAGAGAGGGAGAGAGAGGGAGAGAGGGAGAGCGTCCGTGAGTGTGTATGTGTGGAAGTAGGGGGTAGGAGGGGGGGAGGCACTCCTGTGTCTCTGTCGTTATTGTCGCTCATCGTGCAAGTGGATAATGAAGGTAGGAAGACGCACACACCCTCCTCATCCTCATCCTCCTTTTCCCTCTCCTTGTTCTTCCTTAAGCGCGACCTCCTTTTTTGTTTATCGCGCCTCTTTACTTCATTTCTTCCCCTTTCAGACTTTCTAACTAGTCCTTCTCGACTCTCGCGTCTTTTGCTACTCCTCTTGTTCTTCCTGCTATCACACTCCTCTCCTCTCATCTCTTCTCTCTTCCCTCTTATCTCTTTTCTCTTCTCTTCTCTCCTCTCCTCTCCTCTCCTCTCCCCTCCCTTCCCTCCCTCCCTCCCTCCCTCCCTCCCTCCCTCCCTCCCTCCCTCCCTCCCTCCCTCCCTCCCTCCCTCCCTCCCTTCCTCTGTCCCTCCCTCCCTCCCTGCCTCCCTCTCCCTACTGTACCCCCTCCCTCTCCCTATTCCCTCTCCGTCCTCATCTTCCTCCTCTCTCTTTCCCATTGCCATCATCACTCTCTTTGTACTTATGGTTGCATTTTTCAAAATTCCCCTTCGCGCTCTTTGGAATTATTACCCTGTTTATCTGTGACTCCATCTCATTTCGCCCCCTCATCCGGATCCCCTTTAGGGATTATCCGGGAGGGAGTATTTCGATGGTTTGCTTTTTGTGTGCAGCGGGAAGGGAGGGAGGGGGAGAGAGAGAGAGAGAGAGAGAGAGAGAGAGAGAGAGAGAGAGAGAGAGAGAGAGAGAGAGAGAGAGAGAGAGAGAGAGAGAGAGAGAGAGAGAGAGAGAGAGAGAGAGAGAGAGAGAAGAGAGAGAGAATGAAAAGAGAGAGAGAATAAAGAGTGAAAAAGAGAGAGAAAAAGAGAGAGAAAAAGCGAGTGTGAAAGAGAGAGAGAGAACTAGAGAGAAACAGGCAGGCAGGCAGGCAGACAGACAGACAGACAGACAGACAGACAGACAGACAGACAGACAGACAGACAGACAGACAGACAGACAGACAGACAGACAGACAGACAGACAGACAGGCAGACTTGCAGAGAGAGGCATCGACAGAGCGAAGGAAAGTGGAAAGTTAAGAAAATAGTTATTTTGGAAAGATATAACAAAAAAAAAAGAGCAAAGAAAATTGCAACGAGATAGATATTGGTATTTTATCCTCGACTATTTAACGCCAACGCGTAAATGTACGAGTGTGTTTGCTTTGGTGAGGATATATATGCTTGTATGTTACTTTAGATTGTGCTTGTCTGTGCGTGCTAACGAGAGAACTTTCGAAATTGCAACCGAATGTATACGACCGTTGTTAATGTTTAAAGCTGAGAATTGATTGCACATGGACGATTGTAGACTTCAGGTGTAACTTGGAAGAAACTTGATGGGATGGCACGGGGCGGCCAGTGGTTATGGTTACTGTGTCGCGCATATTGTGGCAACAGCGAGCGAATGTGGCTTGAGTGCAAGAACGGGTTAACAGCCAAAAGCTTTATGTGACACTTATTTCATGCGCGAGAACTGGATATCGGGGTTGTGGCCGTAATGCGATCAGGAAAGGCCGGTGTCAGGTAGTCATGTTTGGGGTGAGGGGAAGGATATGAGAAGAGGGGGAGGTTAG
>NC_061828.1:5495561-5503061 GCF_019202785.1 Penaeus chinensis | reverse complement strand
TTCTGATTCCCATAATATCAAAGCTACACTAAATAATATAGTAGTGCGCACCCAGTTTTCCATGATGCTTCTCAGTGGTTTTCCATTCATGATAAACAATTGATTTTATTCCTAGATTTGCAGTCCATAAGGCTCTGCAAAGAAGACTTCAGTAGGTGTGCCTTGTATTTTGTGTATTCTTCTTGTGTATTAGACAAGATTAAATGCACATTTAACTTTAAAACACTCCCTAAATTGAGCACACTTCCCCATTGTTTATAGCAGCTATGACACTTTGTCAGCTTTCCAAGACAATAAGTGTTACTAGCGGTGAAATAGTAGACAAATTATAGTTCCCTCTATTCGGTCAACTCTTTCTTTTGCTGTCCTCTATGTCAGTGTAAATTGTTGAAAGAAATTTTTAATTGGAATTCACTGATATAAAAAAAAAAAAAAATAAAAGACAACAAAAAATACATACAAAAAGTATTAGTGTATGTTTCCAATCACTGTTCAGAATACCCGTTCTTGGCTTTTGCAAACAGCTCGGGATTGGTGGTGGTATATTTGTCCCTCAGGAAGGTTCTGTTTGTTGCTGCAGTGTTGGTTCTTGCAATTTAGTATGTTTTATTGTCTCACGTGTAATTTGATTTAGTGCATTTACTGCAGTGGAAAATTTAACTTAATTTTATTAAGGACTGAGAGATAAGATGCTTGATTTGGCATAAAAAGAGAAAGATTGTCAAAGTGAGACCACATTACGGCAGCTGCAGCAGAATAAACTATACAGCCTTCCTTTTCAATTTTTGTATGAATTCCTTTTTAATGGTCTCTTTATCATATGATTTTGAGAAGTGCTTGGTTAAACTGGTTCATAAAGTCAAATGATAGCCAGCAATTTGGTTTTTTCTTGTTCCGAATCAGAATCATATTAAAATCTAGTAATGAGTCAGTGAAATCAAGCAGATTTTCCACCTATCAGTAGACTCATATGTGCATGGCTGTTGGCTCTTTTATTGCTGATTTGTCAATACTGATGAAGGTTTCATATTTCATAATGTATTTTTTATTTTTTTTTATTTGCTAGTCCTATATATTCTAGATGAAAAATAGTAGCAGCCCTCATAACCCCTTTTATGTGGCAGTGTAGTATGGTGTTGATGACCTTAACTAGGAAGGCATCAGGCATTAAGTTATATCCACCTATTTGTAATATCTTAGTAATTCATTGCATTGGTAAAGTCAGACTATTTCAGAAAATGCCCAAAAGATGTTTGAGATTGAACTATTTGATAGTCAGACTATTTCAGAAAATGCCCAAAAGATGTTTGAGATTGAACTCTTTGATCCTTGATTTGCTGATGCCATCATAGTTGAAAAACACTCCTTACCAATTTTGCCTAACAGACCCGGTCCTAACCTTCCCCCTCTCTCTCTTTCTCCCCTGCCCTCAGAAGGTTAGATTCCCGCTCAAAAGACAGGTGGGTCTTACCCCCTAGTGGATGAAAGTTGCATGACTTGCTCCTGACAGAGTTATAAGGGTTCTCTCAGGTTGGGAAACAGCAGGATGATTCATGAATTACCATAACCCTAGACTTGGCAGTCTTGCAGCTAGAGGTAATGCAAAAGTCTGTGCATCTGCTGCCTCACACTGAGGGGATTATATATTTTGGTGTTTTCTTTATATTGGTCATGAGTTTCTATCTGGTTGTTTATGAAATGTAGACCCAGGCTTTATATTGCTGTGACAGAGCATTATACAACTGCAAAGAATGATGCATGTAATTCAAGCATGAAGAACACCTTTGACAGGACTGAAGTGTTCGGATATCTGAAGTAGCATTTATAGTATGTTTATATTCTTCATCTGCAGTCTTGCGTACATGGATGTTCAGTGTTAATTGTCATATTTATATGCATCTTTGCTTTAGCTAGAATCTTGTTTGATAGTTAATTTGTTGATATTGCTTCTAGTGATAAAGTATTCAGATTGTTAATGATCATAAGCTAGTTTTTTCCTCATAGGTTATAGATATTTATGGAATTTGTTCAAATAGATGCAGAGATCACTGTTATGTAGTTGCAATATTTTTGTGAAGCATTTTGTAGATAATGTTCAGATGGACAGTGTAGATCAGATGAGGAAATAGTATGCTGAATAAGAGAAAGATTAGCTATGTTGTTTGCCTTGCTTGCCCAATAGTTTTTGGGGTCTTTCTTAGTTTAACTGTTGTTGATTTACTTGTAATTGGGATGTCTTTCTTTGATGCCACACTTAGGAGACGGTAATAGTAAGTGATGGTTCCCTTCTTAGGCCTGCCTAAGTCTTCACGTCATACCCTTGGATTTTTTTTATGTTTGCAGCGTATTGTATGTCTCAATTTAGTTTTTTATGTAATTGCTACTCTTAATTGCTACTGTATTATGTAACTGTTGTGTAAAGATTCAGATGAATGTGAAAATGAAGATGTATATATGAAATAGTTCCTCTAAACAACTGTAAAAATATAAAATCGTGTTTTTGTTTTTTAAGATGTTTTTTGAAATACTGGTTAGCACAGATTTTTTTGTTATGTATTTTTCAAAACCAGGCATGAATTTTTTAACCAAAAAGATTCACACCATTTTCTCGCCTTTTTACTTTTTTTTTTTTTATTTATTTAGTTCCTTGGTTATTCACTTGTTTTTATATAAATTGCCTTTGTCTCTTGAATAAACAAAATTTATACATAAAAAAATGGTGTCTCCATTTTAAATTGTTTTTTGTGATTTTGGAGTGATGTGACACTGTGACATGACATGACAATGATAGTGATGATTGATGAATGTTACTAGCACTAGATATTGAGAAAGGAATATGCATAGCTAGGGAGAAAATCGACCAGTTTATCTTGTGTGGTTATTTATGATAATGGGGCTACATTTCTTCATCTGAGAACAGCTGATTAATAAAATTATTCTTCTTTACTTCCCTACCAACCTTCCTTTCCCCCATCCTTGGAAAAAACCCATCCAGGAAGCTATGTCACAAGAAGGATCAGGAGAGGCCATCAACCAGCTATACATGACCACCATGCGCAAGTACGAAGCCATCAAGGATGAATATGACTCAATTAGAAAGAGGTACTCGGATCTTGTTGCCTCACATTCCAACAACATTTCTAAACTGGAACTCACACAGGTGAGAGTGCTATTTTTGTATTTTATATAAACTTGCTAATTGGCCTAGAAGTGCATGTTTTTTTTTTTTTTCTTTTTTCTTTTTTCTTTGTTTTTAGACAGAATGTGTTGTTTTTACCAGTATCAATTAGTAAAAAATAAGTTTGAAAAAATCTTGACATTCCATGAGCCTTTTTATTATTAAGATGTTTTTTATTTAAATTTGTCTAAATCACCCATCATACAGTAGAATGATGTCTCATTTAAGAACTAAGCTAGTTTATAGAATGTTCATATCATGTTCGTTATATAGTTTTACTAATTATGATATTCTTTCTCCTAACATCATAGGAAGAAGTATCTCGCTTGAAGAAGCAATATGACGAAGTTTTGCGTGAGTGTAATGAGGCAGTGCGAGAGAAGAACTGCCTCAAACAGCAGTGTACCAAAGCAATCACAGAATGGGATTCTGCACTCAGGGAGAAGAACAAACTGCAGGAAGAACTGCTCAAGGTAAACCATACCTATTGTTCATTTGTAGGTGCATATCTATGCTTTCTTCATTTATGATTTACAGCTGTTTTTATTTTATGTTGATTATTTTCTAGTTTAAATGTTATCTGTACTACTTTTTTCCTTTTTTTTTTTTTTTTTCTTCTTTACTAACATTGTATCCATCCACAAACACAAAAATCGTACCCATAAAGTAAGCATTGCTGTAGGTTTAGTTGACAAGTCATGAAATAGTGTTTTTATTATTATTACCATATGTCCTGGCAAAAATAGGCACTGGTTAATGCTAACCAAAGAAAACTAAACATCTTGTGTATTATCAGTAACATTATATATGTCAGCAATGAAACTCGCTTACCTAAACAGCATTGAATCATTTTCAGTTGACAGATCATTTATTAAATTTAACCATCAGGAAGATAAACCTGTAGTTTCTGATGAATAGGTATCAAAAAATAAAGAGACAAGAGAAAGTTTATTGGTGTTTATCTTAGAAATGTGCATTTCAACATCTGGGAAGCAGGATTCGAAAAAAGGGTCAGGCAGGGAAATAGACGAAGGAAGACAACTGAGAGGAAAGTTCTAAGCACAGGGAAAGAAAAAGTAAATTGATGTTATGTTTGGATAGGCGAGTGGAACAGAAAGGAATGTGAGGTTTGCACATGATGTTTTAAAATAACACCGGTGTTCATAGGAGGCCCAGGCAATAGTTGAAATGGTTGAAGCACATTATCTGTGGTGAGATGCTTAAGAGACTTGAGTCAGTGAAGAATAGCTTCTCCTTGAACTTTCTTCAGTATTTGAAGAATAGCCTAGACAACATTTTAGTGGGAGCAGTAATCCATTTGCAGTTTGTGCAGTAATAAGATCTGTGAAAGTTTAAAGTACTTGGTAAAAGATGTGATATGATTTGAACAAAAACTTGACAGCTAAGGTTGGATAGCTCCATGTTTTAATTGTTTAGTGTTCCAGTCAAGTATTTTCAATATTTTGAGTTGCTCACTCTTTGTGGGCTCAGTCCATGGAGTAGTCCATGTAGTACTCAACTAAAGACAACTAGATTGTAAACTTCTATTACTGTATGTAGGTAGGGCATGGTTCAGAATGCAAAAAGATGTATAAATGCTCTGCTATGTGATGTTATAAGAAGATTGGAGAGGAGTGTGAATAAAGGATATGCTTGTGTATGTGTCAATGGCAAATGAATGTATTGAATGAAAGATAGATTATAATTCACTGTTAATAAAAGAAAAAAAAGGTAAAGTACCTCATCATTTGATGTATAGTACTAAAATGAGGAACACTGAATATCAGTAAGCAAGCTCTCCTTAGTTATTATTTTTTCTTTTTTCTTTCAAATATTGTTGTAGTTCTTAGAGTGTCAATTATTTGCATATCATTAACCATTTCATAAAAACTTCTTCACCTCAATATCAAATATAAAAATTATTAATTCTTGAAAATATATTTATGTAAACACTATAATTTCACATCCTAGATGTACATATTGATAAGTCTTATGCTATTGAAAATGAATTTGATGTTAGAGCAAAAAGTGGAATGGGGTGACTTATATAAAGGTTACCCATCTGGAGATACTTTTGAGGCTTGGGCTGATTTGATGTCAGATTTAAAGATGTTTGTCAGTGTGAGATTATATGTGTATGTGTTTGTGTTTTTGCGTGCACCTGTTGTATATGTGTATGCTCATGTATGTATGTGTAGTGATGTGCATAGGCCTTAGAAAAATGCCACTCTCTTTCCCCTAGTTTGGACCCAAGTGGAAATTTTCATATGCATGTGTGTGTGAGTGTGAGTGTGAGTGTGAGTGTGAGTTAGTGAGTGTGAGTGTGAGTTGGTGTGAGTGTGAGTGCATTAGTGAGTGTGAGTGTGAGTTAGTGAGTGTGAGTGTGCATTAGTGAGTGTGAGTGTGAGTTAGTGAGTGTGAGTGTGCATTAGTGAGTGTGAGTGTGAGTTAGTGAGTGTGAGTGTGCATTAGTGAGTGTGAGTGAGTGTGTGTCATTAAGTGTGAGTATGAGTTAGTATGTGTGTGAGTGTGAGTTAGTGTGTGTGTGAGTGTGAGTTAGTGTGTGGGTGTGGGTGTGTGTGTGTGGGTGTGGGTGTGGGTGTGGCTTAATGTGTGTGAGTGTGAGTTAGTGTGGGTGTGGGTGTGGGTTAATGTGTGTGTGAGTGTGAGTTAGTGTGTGTGTGTGAGTGTGAGTTTGTGTGTGTGTGAGTATGGGTTAGTGTGTGTGTGTGTGTGTGTGAGTGTGAGCTAGTGTGCGTGTGAGTGTGAGTTAGTGTGTGTGAGTGTGAGTTAATGGGCGTGTGAGTGTGAGTTAGTGTGTGTGAGTGTGAGTTAGTGTGAGTGAGGGAGTGAGAGTGAGTGAGTTAGTGAGTGAGTGAGTGTGTGAGTGTGTGTATGTTTGTATTTGTATATATGTACATAAAAAAAATTCAGTACATACAAAAAAATACATGCCTAGAATTCTTCACTCACAGCTTTCCTTGAATTATACTTTTCTTCTATTCCTTGAGCCATCATTGATTGTAGAATAAATAATGGAATATTTTGTGGAAAAAAAAGATTGTGAAAAGTAAATTTGCCACACTGCTGCCTCCCTTCACCTATCCAACTGTCCTCCCATTCATGTTCCTACCTGAACTGTACAATGGATACATCGCTTCATTGGTAAATACATTCAATATTTATTTCATTTATACATTACAACTCACATATATAAATATATATATACATATATCTTGTTAATCCATGGTTTTCATTTTGCATGGTATTCGTGATTTGCTCATTGTCAGGACACTTCTGGAAGACTAATTTGTTTACAGTTTGTCCTTTAGGCCAATTGACTGCGTGTTCCTTGTCTGCACAATTACCAGTGTGTGCAAAATAACTTTATATACTTTTGTCCACAAATGTCAGCATCACACAGTTTAGATACCCTGGTTTTATTTTTTTCCTAAAGTTCTTCCTTCGGCAAAGTCTGTCTAGTATCGTAAAGACTCATGGGAGCTTATTCATGATTCTGAGGAAACAGAAGGGTAGATGATTTCTTTGTTAATTTTATTAGTCTTCGTTTCACCAAAATGTGTAGTAAGATATGGTATTTGCAATTTGTAGCATCCTTTAATTGAATTCCCCATTATTGTCTTTGTAGGGTAGGTGCATGTGTGGAAACAGTTGTTGCCTGGTTAAAGGTTTCATGTTTTTTTTGTTTTTTGTTTTTTCTGAATTTTGAAGTTGAAAAAAGATAAATCGAAGAAGATGACCATAGGATTATATGTCTTTTTTCATGTTATGTGTTTATTAAAGGAAGCTAATCTTTTAGATTTTAAACATGGCACTAAATATATTACAAAATTGATTTGTTTATTTTTCCTTACCAAAGTCATCAGTGTTTTGTGTATCTTTTTTCATATTATTTAACTGTCTTTCAAATAGAATGTTCCCCTTTTTCATATTTTATACCTTGATATTAATAATCATGTAAGTAATTTAGTGGCTCCAAAAGGAAAAGCTGATTATAGTAATCTTTTACTAATTACCCAAAATAATCTTTTCTTCTTTGAACAGATATATGTAGCTTGATTTGAATTTTGTATCCTTATTTTGCATGTAATTGAGAAGATTTACTAGATTTATAAAACATTAACATGAAAAAATATTATCTTGAAATTAGAATACTACCTGTGTTGTTTTTTTTTAAACAAGATAATACATTAAAGTCTATGAAAAGCTTTCTGTGATGTTTGATTTTTTTTTTTAGTAGAGTAATGGTATGTACAGATAGCTTCCTTTTTGACTGAGTTAAGTGAAAAATATGTAGTTTG
>NC_061828.1:5468061-5483061 GCF_019202785.1 Penaeus chinensis | reverse complement strand
ATTTAGTTTGTTTTATTTTAGTTGCTTTTATTTTATTGTGAAAAAAGTCATTAAATACTTACAGTGAAAGTATTTTACAATTATTTTTGGTATATGCTTTTGTTGTACTTGGTTCTTGTAAAAATTCTTGACATAATTTTTGCATGTAAGCCTTTCTTACTGTCTCTATCATCCCTTAGTTTCTTAATGCTCCCTTTATGCCTACAGCGGGAATCACTTCTTCTTCAAATAGAAATGCTCAAGAGGGAAATTGCAGCATCTCTTCACGACCGTGATAAGGCAATTAAGGAATGTAATGACCTCCGAGAACGTTTTGGTGCCAAAGAGGACACTAACAAGGAGTGGGAAGGCTCTTATAAGGATCATGACAACTATAAGCAGGAAAGGTTATTGTTTACATTATACACTGCTTGTCAGATGTGACTACGAGCTTACACCACAGACGTAGTAGCTTATTAGCACTAATAGCGATTGTTATGTTTGTCAGTGCAAATAAAGATGGTTGGTAATTACAAGAAGAAGGGAGCCTGACAGGAATCCTAATTATGGGAAAAATGCATCAAAACAAAAATAAAGATATAAAAAAGATCATGACAAACCACCTTGTCATTAGTTTTACTGATACTCTGAAAAGTTTAAATAATGTTTATACACAAATTGGGGGCTTGAGTATATGGTAGTGCATATGCGTGGTGACATAGTGTGTGTGATTGCATGAAAATAAACGATGCTCAATAATCAAGTTTTCCATTTTGTGTTACAGAGAAATGACTTTGAAAGAGGGACCAGATTTAGATTCTAGCTCGCACAATATGTATTCCAAGGCTCAGAAAGAACGCCTGGATAATTTAGATCAAGCCAATCAAGAAATTGATAGACTAAGAAAAACAATTGAAAAGTTGCAGAGTGAGTTACAAGGTATGTATAGCTCAAGAATTGTGTTTTATTTAGTGCCAGCTGCTGTGCGTTTTGTGCGCTAGTAACCAATTAAGATGATAAACTACGCATCTCCGTCTGAATGAAACTAGAAGAGAAGAAGATCTGTTTTGTTATTTTTTTATATAGGAATTTCCCCCCCTTATTTTGCTTCAAAGAAGCATGTAATAAACCTGGGAATTATAGTAATTTGTTAACTGAAATAATTATTAATCTTAATTGATGATTGGTAAGCAACAGTCCTTAACAAATTAACATCAATAAAAGCTATGTATTAACCCCTGCCTCTAATAGATTTGTTGTGTATTACAGTCTGTAGCTCTGCAATATCTCTTTAGTATTTATATTTACATAAATTTGCATATGATAAATTAAATATTTTGATGCTTAGATGTTTGTGTTATGTAAATCTCTAATTGGCTCCCAGCTTATATGCAGAAGTTGCATCACACTAACCCCTGTTTATGCACTTACAGAGGAACTCATTGATTTTATTGTTTTTTCTTTTCAAGACATACGTAGGATCATACCTCACACCATCAGATCGGCTTCTAAAGAATCTATTTGATTTACTTATAAGTTCTGCATTTTATTTTTCATTTCTGGATAAAAGAAAGATTTCTGTTTTTACTTCATTGCCTTCATCTTGTGCCTTTTATTATCCCGTTATTATTTTCCTTCTCCTCTATTATCTCTCAATTCCCTGGCCACCATCATGAAGGGAAAATGTAGCAGGTAAATAGCCGCTAGACCCCATGGTTGTCAGATTTATTTGTTTGTTATCTCTCGCAAATACAGTTTTCTTCTTGCCAGTTTTATTTTCTTGGTGGCTAAAAAATAAAGTGAATGATTTGTTATCTCAGTGTTGAGCTCAGATGCATGATGATTAATATGTATGTTCTCTAGTATTGGTATCCAGAAAACTTTATTCATCCTTAACATTTGTAGCGTTTGAAACATCTTTTGCATGGGTAGCAAGTTATGGATGTACACTTGGCCAAAAGAGTTTTGTTGTAGTTTAATGATGTTTAAAGATTCAGCAGATAGGGCATGATAGTACCTTGAAACTGTAACCAAATTTGAGAATGAAAAATAAATTTGAGTCAGATCTTTGCTTTAATGTCAGTAGAGGTTTGTTATTACAGTGTAAAGTACAATTAAAAACAAATACTAATTACAATTGAATGAATCAGTAAATGCTTAGTGTAAACCAAGAATTATCCCCTTACTTATTTTATATTCCTTGCATTTCTTCATTTCCTGCACATTTTGGCAGGAAATGAAGAAATGCATTGATGGTTTGCTTTGGAGGATTTTAAATACATGCCAGATCAGATAGTTTTTTATTGTAGAAATCTTTGTTTGATTTTAGTCGATAATGAAAAGGGGAACATGTATTTTTATATAAATATTTTATTCCAAACATTATATCTTGATGTCACTTATTGATGGATCTGGCATATTTAAGAGTTATGCACATTTATCTCTGAATGTTAGTAACAGGCTCTTGGTTTAACAAATATAACTTTTAGAAGTGTCCCTTTGAGTGATAGAAATACATTCAGGATCACACACACACAAAAAAAAAAAAACTAGACCAATACTCTTTTGGCTGATTGTTCATGTGAAATATGCATATTCATGTGAATGAAGGAAAGGATGTGTGGGTATATAGGCATGTTAAATATATTTTCTCTCTCTCTCTCTCTCTCTCTCTCTCTCTCTCTCTCTCTCTCTCTCTCTCTCTCTCTCTCTCTCTCTCTCTCTCTCTCTCTCACACACACACACACACACACACACACACACACACACACACACACACACACACACACACACACACACACACACACACACACACACACACACACACACACATACACACACACATACATACATACACATACACATACACATACACATACACATACACATACACATACACATACACATACACATACATATACATACACATACATACACATACATACATACATACATACATACATACATACATACATACATATACATATACATATACATATCCATATTACAAGTTACTTATATACTCATTTTAGATTTTTATCCAGTATTTTTTATTGATAATCTATTAACAGTTAGGAGTGTATTGTTACTAAGTTGATTTTAGAATTAAATGTGTTTCTGTAAACTCTGTGTATAAAGCTGTCAGGTATTTAGAATAAGATTAAAAGAATTTATGGTATAGACCTGTAAGTTTGAATAGTGAAGGCATTATGTGTACATTTGTGAAATGGTTTGTTAATCTACAAGAAAGGTAAGAAAAAATGTAAGGTTATCCAGGTCTGATCACAATGCTTAATATCCTAACTAAACTGAATCACAGTTTGACTCATGGTGTGAGACTTTCCTTATCCTGAAAAAAATCATGATATTTCTGTAGATTAAACTTCTGGTAGTATTGATACAGTTGTAAAGCTATGCTTTGATATATTTTTGGCAGTTATTAACCTTGAATCACTATATATTCCTAATAGCAAACATATATACACACAGGCAACAGACACATATGCACACTTACAAGGAGACATTAGTGCGCACGCGCACACACACACACACACACACACACACACACACACACACACACACACACACACACACACACACACACACACACACACACACACACACACACACACACACACACACACACACACACACACACACACACACACACACACACACACACACACACACACACACACACACACACACACACACACACACACACACACACACACACACACACACACACACACACACACACATACATACATGCACACACGTGCTCATACATGCACATACATGCATACACATGCACACACATAGCACTTTATTGATATTTGTATGTATGTATAGTACAGTATATATGTTTATATAAATATGCTACAGGAAACCATCATTAGCAGAGATACTTTTTGCATGGAGTGGCTAATAATGGTTCACCACATATTTACTGGTTGAATCTTCTCCTAGTTAGTTTAATTCATGTAACATCATTATCAGTATAAACTGATTGATGTAACTTGGACAATATTATGCTGCTGGGAAATCTTTCTAATCTAATAGTTAAGTTCTCTTATGGATTTGTTAAAATGTATTTCTATGACTTGATTTAAGCTCGATCAATATTTGATACTCTAGTGTTCGGAATGTTTGAATGACAATTACAGTGAGTGCAAAAAGGATGGAACATGACATACTTTTCCTTTTTTAAGCCTCATTGCTATTAGATCAGGAGAGATAGTTTTAAAAACCATTTGTGTTTGGTATGTGTTATGAATATGTTCGGGAGCTAACTTCTTATTGCCATAGCTTTTGTAAATTTCTTTTGGTCTAAATGAATGTATGACTGAGGTGCTAGGAAAACTGTTTATCTGTATAAGGAAAGTTTTTTTTTCTATTTATATTTCTCATGCAACAAAGTAGAATAACCACATGCTTTTCAAGATTTAGATAATTTTATATGATCTGAAAACTCATGATATATATTTGATCAGTTTCTTTGTCTTTGATATTTTTCTCCCATTTACACAATAGTAACATTTGCATTGAAGATGTGAGTGGGAATGTTTGTGCATCTGCATTTGCAGTTTGTTTTGCTGATTAGGGAAATTTCAGATGGATTCAACATCATAGAATGTTCAGTCATAATCAACCAGCTTTTCTAACTAATTTGTTGTAATTTCAATCGTCATTGATTCTGTCTTGCATCTTGTGATACCAGAAAATATTTGTTTTTATTTGTCTATATTTTTATTACAGAGTAGTCATGTTTAGTAAATATTCCATGTTTTTAAGTAGTGTGTTGGGCAGATTAAGGGCACCATCCCTAAGCATGGGTGGAGGTAGTTGGGGGGGGGTGGGGTAGGCTTGGAGAGCTGAAAAGGATTTTGATATTACCTATTGAAATGGATCATAGGAAGATAAAAGTGTAATAGAAGAGGTCTAAGACAAGAAACAACTTATTTCAGATAACGGTCGTGTTGTCTTGGGTTCGGATTCGCCCATGATCATTGGAGTCATTTGTTTATTTCCGTAACTTGGAGACTAATTATCATATCTTTGCGCAGTAAAGTGCATTTGAAAGAAATGATAAATGATAGTAGTTTCAATAGTAAATAGATGATAAAGATTCGTATATAAAAAGTTACAGAAAATGAACTTCAAATATCAAACCTTTTTGATTGTTTTTTTATTCTTTCCTTTTTTAAGTTCTTTACCGCTTGAATTTTTAAATGTATTTTTATAAAACTTTTAAAAATGCGCAGAGTACTACGTTATCTTTTTTGAAATTGAATTTTTGATAATTGAAAAGAGGGTTCAAATTAATTTATTTAAAGGAAAACTAAAGTGAACTGAAATCAACGTAGTCGTCTTAGGAATTCATTGATGTTTTTTTTTTTTTTTTTCTTTTTTTCCCAAATCTTAATTGATAATCCTCGGGGATGAGAGATCAGTTTCTTTTCTTTTTTTATTGAGGGGTACATCTCCTCCCACATGGCTATCTTTTTTTATTTATGAATATTTATTGATTTGACCCCCCCAAAAAAAAAAATTCCCCTTCACCCCTATTTAGAGATGGTTCCCTTAAGCTAGGGCAATAGGGAGTTAGAGGGAGCAAGTGGGATATAAAGATAGAGTAGGGAAGGATACGGGAGAGAATGAGAAAAGAGAAGTAAAAGCATTGTTCGTTAGTTTTCTGTTTTGAAATTCCGTGACCACATTTTTGTGTATGCAGGTATCATGCATGATTGGTGTATTAACAATTGTAATTGGTATACACTTGCAGATATTTCTAAACTCTGTCTGGGATTATAAAAAGGCCTTGGAGAACGTTTTGATAATCAGTTTGGTAGGCGTTAACTTTCCTACTTTCTGTTGAACAGGAAACAGCTTGATTTAGATATTCTGATATTCAGTGAGCAATTGCACTCTTGTGTGTACATGAGTGCGAGAAATTGTTTTAATAAACGGATAATTTAGAAGTGAGTGTAAAAGGCTATCCCAGAAAGGGTTATGAACATTCCTGTAATTACAAGGTATACTTCTCACTGTGTGATAAAACTTATTAAAAAAGTATTAAAATAGGCTTATTAGTGGGAAATCCTTCACAGTTTTCCTTGAGTACCTTTATTCTCCTTTGTATATTTGCATACACACACTCTCTCTCTCTCTCTCTCTCTCTCTCTCTCTCTCTCTCTCTCTCTCTCTCTCTCTCTCTCTCTCTCTCTCTCTCTCTCTCTCTCTCTCTCTCTCCCTCTCTCTCCCTCTCTCCTCTCTCCTCTCTCCTCTCTCTCCCTCCCTCCCTCCCCCTCCCAATCCTCCTTCCCGCTCCCTTTATCATGCTTGTGCAGAAATAAAGGGATTCAAGTTAAGTTTGTAGCTGATAGATTGTCATGCAATGTGAAGGTTGGGTGTCTTATCTTTTGATGTTAACCATGTTGAAAGTGTTCAGGTGATTGTGAATAAGTAACTCACCTTGGGTGTTGAGTAATTTTTCCCTTATTTTATGGATCATATGTAAGTCAAAAAGGGCATCTGGTTTAATGGTAATTATTCTTTCACGTGTTGCATTGGGTAATTACTAGGAATATAGGTTAAAAATGTGTATTTATGTGTACATATTTATTTATTTGGTTTACGGTATTTTAGAGGCACAACAAGAGGCAGAAGTATCCAAGCGGCGACGTGACTGGGCTTTCAGTGAGCGAGACAAAATTGTTCAAGAGAGGGAGTCAATTCGTGCTCACTGTGATAAGTTGAGGAGAGAGAGAGACAGAGCTGTGTCTGAATTGGCTGAAGCTCTTAGGGACTCGGATGATATGAAAAAGCAACGTAATGAAGCCTCCAAAGAATTAAAGGAACTGAAGTAAGTTTTTCTTTTTTCCGAAAATAATCTTAGCATTTAGGTATTTTAACCCATTGCCGCCAGGGAAACTAAGTAAAAAATAGTTGCTGTGCTCATTTTTTAGAATTTTTGTGAAATGTCTCTACACATGGATGGCCCTGTCTTACCTGATTTCACCTTTCCTTGAATTGGAGGGAAATTTTTTTTTTTTTACTAGTGCTATGAATATCAATGGTGTTGTTTTTATTATAGACATTATAATTGCTATAATGTTATAAACAATAGTAATGGCTAAATAAGATTACGTAAAATATTTTCGTAAAAAGGGTAAACGGGTGAGACAGGCAGTACTCGTAATTGGCTTATTGGTGATTTAGTACAAGTGTAGCCATCTATGTGTAAAAACAATTAAACAAGTCAACTCACAGTAGGCATGGCACTGATACGTGACATGCCCTTCGCGAATGGGTTAAGATAGTAATGGAATATGTAATTTATCTAATGTCTTTTTATATATATTTCTCTATCTGTCTATCTCTCTATCTATATCTATATTTTATTTATTTTTTATTTTTTATAATTGCAGAGAAAGACTTGAGGCAGAACAGGAAAAGGCAGCTGTTGTCCGTCAGTTGGCAGCTCATAATCACTCAAGAGATTCAGCAATCGACACTGATATGCAAGAATGGGAAACTGATATTCTTCATTTGCCAATTGTAAGCTACAAAACCAATTTGAATATGTTAATTAAAACAAAATGTATCACTTCACTACAACTAGTACATGTAAAAGTCACAAACAAAAATTAGTATGATTTATTTCAGTGGCAATAGTTTCCCAGCTTTTCATATGATTTTTTTTTCACCTCTCTCTCTCTCTTTTTTTTTTTTTTTTTTTTACCAGAAATTTTGCTTTCAGGGTGTTGTATCTGACCGGGATGTTGGGTTTGTGGTCGCTGGAGGTGCAGATGACCCACACTACGGAGGGAATGATGGAGCCATTTACGTCACACACATTGCCAAAGATGGTCCTTTTGAAGGAAAACTCAGGTTAGTGTGGAATACTAGACTCTTAGGTTTTCTTAGTACTAGCAAGTGCACTTAGATATAAAGTTGTGAGTAATGATTTATGTGAGAGTACAGGCTACATGGGGTTAGTTTCAGAATTTCTCCAGAGAAACGTCTCTTTCTTCTCTTTCATATATCTCTCTCCTCTCCCATCTCTCTTTCTCTCTTTCTTCTTTCATCTTTCTCCTTTCTCCTTTCTCTTTTCTCCTTTCTCCTTTCTCTCTTTCTTCTTTCTCTCTTTTTTCTTTCTTCTTTCTCTCTTTCTCTCTCTCTTTCTTTCTTCTTTCTCTCTTTCTCTCTTTCTCTCTTTCTTTCTTTCTTTCTTTCTTCTTTCTCTCTCTCTTCTTACTCTCTTTCTTCTTTCTCTCTTTCTTCTTTCTTTCTTTCTTTCTTTCTTTCTCTCTCTCTCTCTCTCTCTCTCTCTCTCTCTCTCTCTCTCTCTCTCTCTCTCTCTCTCTCTCTCTCTCTCTCTCTCTCTCTCTCTCTCTCTCTCTCTCTCTCTCTTTCTCTTTATCTCTCTCTTTCTCTCTCTCTTTCTCTTTCTTTCTTTCTTTCTTTCTTTCTTTCTTTCTTTGTATTTCTGTTTTGTCAGTACCATAATTATTCACAGAAAAGCTGATTCTACAAGTTCACAATGAACAACTAAAGTTTATACACTGTTAGGCTAGACCCTTGGCTGCATGGAAATTATTTAAATTCTGACCATTATTATTATTTGCAGGCTACATGACCAAATAATTAATGTGAATGGAGTAGACTGCCAAAGAGTTCATCGTTCAAGTGTTTACGCTGCTGTTGTTAATGGCGGTGGTTGGGTACAGATGACAGTCAGACGCAGACGAAGTGGTGGCCGCAGCCTTCACACAGTTCATCTGCACTGTCCCCACACTGCACATCATGGATTGACACTGCACACAGGGGTATACATAGCAAACATCTTGCCTGGAAGCCCAGCTGCAAGAGAGAGTAATTTAGCTGTGGGTGACAGAGTGCTCAATGTAAGTATATTTTGAAGTGTTTATTTTTATTTTATTTTTCCTTGTATTGCAAGCTTTGGATTTATATTCTTCATATCAATATGACATTTAAAGTGCAAAGGAAGGAAATTCTTACACATTTTTTTTCTTCTTCAAGATAAATGGGAAGCCAGTAGATAATATTGGAAGTTGTGAGGAGGCACAGTGTTTGTTAGATGCTGCAGGGGAGGTAGTTCAGCTAACAACATTGAAGTCCCATGGATCATCCTCCTTGTCAGATCCTCTCAGCTCCTCCTCAAGTGGCCATAACATCACTGAGGATGACAAGTCAACATCCTCTTCACGGCCATACTCCTCCCCTACTTCTCCGTCCAAGGAGACAGGGGTCAGCCCAGGGCGCTCAGGAAGCAGAGAACTGGTGAAGAAACTGATGCCAGGATCAGGAGGGTCCCATAGTGAAGACAATAGTTGCAAGAGATATGGAAGCAGTGAAAAGGTAGTTTATAATGTAACAAAGGCAGCTGGAGATAAAGGCTCAGGGACTGGACCCTTTGATCTTTTCAAGAACATGGTGAAACCTAGAAGACACAGTAAAGAACGAGCTGAAGAAAGAAGTGAGAGTAGAGAAAAAGATGAAAAGAAGAAGCACTTAACATCTGTCTTGGATCATGAAGCAGAAAGTGCTATAGCTCAATTAGATTCTGTAAATAATTCGTATCATCATAAGAGTGGCAGCAATGGAGGGACAAGTACAACCAAGAGATCCAAAAAGAGGGAGAAAGATAAATCTGGAGGCACTTGGCCTAAATACAGAGGTGGGGGAGTGAGTACCAGGGATGCAAATAGCAGCACAATTATGTACACCGAAAGGAAAAGAGAGAGACCTCAGCTCACTGTGTTCTTTCCAAACCCCATGACTTCCCAGTATTCGTGCGAAGAAAAACCTTACGAAAGTTACCATCATGATCGATACATGAGCTCGAGATCAAGTCCTAGAGGTACACCAACTAGTCCACGAAGTCAGCAGCTTTCCCCGTATAATAAGAGTGTGGATATAAGTGGAAAACCGTCATCATATAGCAGTGCATCCCAAGTTTATTCCAGTCCACAGTCCAGTAGTAATGTATATCCCAGTCAAGAAGTATATTCTAATGTAGGTCCACACAACACCTCTATTGAAAGAAAAAGTGAGGATTCAGAAAGAGATAGAGATCGCCTAAGTTCCCTCACATCTGATACATCACTTGATTTCTCTGTGAAATCTGGGAAAGTTGGCAAAGCAGAGCTGGAGTACTATGTAAAAAAGAATATTCTGAAGTATCCTCCAAGTGATAGTGAGAGCATAGACAACAGTCTTCAAATCAGTCAGCCGCCTGTGTATGGTACGAGACCATCCCCTCTGCATCATGGGGGTGATCGCACTCCCAACTCACGCATTCCTCACCCTCATTCGGGGCTTTATTCTCCACCAAATCCACCTTTAAGATCACCCCAAGGATTTGCTCCTTACCCTCATTTGTCACATTTCTCCCTCAGTCATCCTCACCAGTATCCTCATAGTTCAGTAGGCTCTTCAATATCTGCCGTCTCTCCACGCTACTCATCGCCTCCCACCTTGCCTGTGGTTCCCTCACACTACCTGTCGCAATCTAGGAGTGGAGATAGCATTTTTCCCTCTGGACTGGAACGTGATCCCCGGGATGGTCGGGGGTATTATGAAAGCCGTCAGGCATCCTCTCCCACACCGGTTGGTATGATTGGGACTGTAAGTGGTGGAGTTTTCTATCACTCTCCTTCCCCATCACTAGAGTTGCCTGGCCATCACAAACCCCGTACTCTTCATCATCTTCATCCATACCGTCCAACATCCGATGAACATCCACTGCTTCCTCACCATTCGTGTCCTCCGTCTTACCATGATTCTCAACGCTTCACGGGTACCATGCCTCGCAAAAAAGAAGATGAACGAATCAGGTAATTTTTTGTTTCTTTTTTAGTTTAAAGTTATTTAAAGAATGGTACCACAGTCTCTATGATAAAGACTTGATGCCATAAAGGGGACTATTAGAACTTTGGCAGTATTTATTGGTTTGCGTGCTTTTATTGTTATGAGACTAAAAAAAATATAGTAGGAAATTGATTCCTTCACTTTTTCATTAGTAGAACATATAACTTGGTCAGTTTTAAGTAAATTTATTAATAGGAAATAAGAATGTTAACTATTTCTCTTTGATGTGACTTGCTCATATAGAGTAAAGAAAAGGTGTAATTGGGCTGAGATTTTTAATATTTCAAAATGTGTTGTAATGTGATATGATCTAATTTTTCATAGTGTTCTGTTCAAATGATAATGAGACTACTATTATTCCTCTAAGAATACCAAGCAATGCAAGTGTTGCAAGCAAAAGCAGTGGAGGGAAAGGGAGCAGCTTAGAGAGAACATCAGAGAGAGGATCCCCAATGCCTTTTACTTGTTCCGTGGAGACGGTTGGTGGCGGTGGAGTGTCAGCAAGAGGACAACACATCACTCACATCACACACTCAGTGCACAACCCTCATTATCCTGACTATACTTGGCAGAAGAGGTATATTGACCTTTCATGAAAGAAGTGGTAGCTGTATGTTATGTTAATCACTGGAAAACATAATTGTGTGATAAATAACTTTATGTTATGGTTTTATTGTTAATATTATTATTTACCAGTGATTATATTTTTTTAATGTAGAAATAACACACCTTTTTGCCAACAGACCACATCCAGGAGAAATTAGAAATATTGACATAGAGAAGTCTGCAGAGCCTCTGGGCATCCAAATTCGTTGTTTAGAGAATGGTGGTGTTTTTGTCTCTGCAGTAACACTCAATTCACTTGCCTCCCAGGTATGATTTATTCATATTCTTGATTGTCATAGTTACATAATTTTCACAGTAAGATCTTATAACAGTATATTGAGAATATTTACATGTATAGTGATGTTTATCCTGAGTTTAAATGATGAATGATTCAACAGGTTGGGTTGTGTGTTGGTGACCAGTTATTAGAGGTCTGTGGAATCAATCTGAGATCAGCTACAAAGCAGTCAGCCTCAACAGTACTTTCCCAGTGTGGCACATCTGTTACCATGTTAGTCCAATATAATCCAGAAAGTAAGTATAAGTGTAATTAGGTATTTAACATATTGCATTTTTAGTATATTCTTTATTTCCAGCTAAGTTTAACCTGTTTTTGTCTATGGTCAAGCTAGGAAATATTTGGTAGGGTACTTACTTTCTTTACTGTTCATTTTGCAGAATACCAAGAAGCAGAAGGTTGGGTAGGCAGCAGCAGCAGCAGTAGTGTCGGAGGTTCTCGCTCGGGCACCCCAACCCCTCGCAACTCTCCCAAACCAACCTCGCATGACTCTCCCCATTCTGTAGATGATGATAACATGCCCCCCTCATCTACATCCACTCTGCGGAGCCCACTGGATCTTCGTGACACTCTTGACCATTCCCTTGATCATTCCTTGTCGCCTTCTGCTAGATCCACACTCACCCGTCCTGAAATTGCACATGTGATGAATTCACTTAAAAGAGAAACATTTTCAAGGTGTGTGTGTGATCAATACATGGGTTTTAATTTCATTTAAAAGTTTATATTATGCATAAAAAAATTGTTTTTTTGTTATTTAATGTTAGAAATAATTGGTGCCTGATTATTTCACATTAATTACGATATTTTCTTTTCAGGCGTAGTGAGAATGGTGGTGTTGGTAACAGTAATGGTGGTGTTAGTAGTGGAGGCAGTAATCCTGGAGCAAGCAGTGGAGGAAGTGGAGTCAGCCCTAATAATGCAAGTGCAGAGCCGCGACTGGTGTATTTGGAGCTTAATAAATCCCACAATTTAGGAATACAGATGGTTGGGGGAAATGCTCTGGGGATCTTTGTCCATGCTGTTCCTCCAGACTCCCCGGCAGCTAAAGCTGGGCTCCGTCCCGGTGACCACATCCTTGAGTACAATGGAGTGGATCTCCGACATGCTACTGCTGAACAAGCTGCCTTTGAGCTTGCAAAACCTGCTGATAATGTCAAAATGCTAGTGCAGTACAATTACCAAAGTGAGTTCAAGGAACACATTGCTAAATGAAAAATATGTGACATTGGGTTTTGTTTCTGTTCATTATCATTTTTGAAGTTATGATTATACTTGGCTAAAATCTGATTTGTTCATGATTCCCAATGCTTTCAGGATATGAAGAAATTCAGGATAAACCTGGTGACAGCTTCTATATACGTGCATTGTTTGATCGATTGGGTGATGCAGGGGATTCTACTGATCTTCGCTTTCGAAAAGAAGACATTTTATATGTAGATAACACTATGTTTAACAATGTGCCTGGTCAGTGGCGAGCATGGGTTGTGGATGAAGACGGACAGAAAAGTCAATGTGGAACAGTTCCAAGCAAAGACAAGTAAGTTGAACCAGTTAATTACTGTTTCATTTACCAACTAACAGATGGTGATGAAAATGTAGGTTCTTCCTCTTTCTGCTTCCTCTCCTTTTACTCTGTTTACCACTCTATTTACCTACTCCTTTTCCTCCTCCTTCTCTTCTTCCTCTTCCTCCTTCTCCTTCTCCTTCTTCTCCTCCTCCTCCTCCTCCTTTGTTTTTTCCTTTCTTTTCTTTTCTTTTCTTTTCGTTTCTTTTCATTTCTTTTCGTTTCTTTTCGTTTCTTTTCTTATCCTCATCCTCATCCTCCACAAATATGGCCCACAGTCATCATTACTTGTCACAGCACTTTGATGGCCCCACATGTACTTAATCACTAAGAGAGAAAGTTACTAGTCTGACCTATCTCACCTGTTTAGCTTAGACCTTGATATTTATTTTTATTGTTATTGCTTTTATTAGTATTATTGACATAATGATAATCATAATATCAATAATGATGATAAGATCAATATTAATAGCTTTGGTAAAAAAGAATAGAAAACTCAAGGAAAGGGGAAATCAGGAAAGGTCATGTAGGCTCCTTGGTAGCTGAGTACTTATGGAGCAATTTATGTGCAAACAAAATTCACAAAAGAAAACTATGGTTGATTGTATATTTAAATGGCAGCAATGAGTTAACAATTTGAATGTCATTTTTATACATTTTCCTGTGTTGCCTGCCCCTTGTCAGGCCATTCAATTTTTTTACAAGATAGTAGTATTGATGATGAGCGTTTCCAGTGGAACAGAATATCCCTTCTTGAGAGTTTATTATTGCTATATAGATATATATATAGCCTCATTAATTGATTTTGATGCATGAGGAATTATTACTATTAAGTATGAAGTCATATATATTAATGGTGTTCATATTAGATTTCTTGTGGGATGTATTATTTTTGAACTAGTGCATAAAGGTATTTTTTATTATTAGAACGTGTTAGCAGAAGCATGCTTAGCTTTCTGGATGTTCCTAATTGCAGCTTGTTTCTTTTCCCATAAAAGGTGATGTTGGGATCCACTATGCATGGGAGCTTTTATAAACTTTCAATTCCTAGTAACTTTGCTTGAGATTATTAACCTAATGCTACTGGGGAAAATTAATAAAAAATGGGGAAAATGCTGTGCTCATTATCTATATTTTTGTGAAATGTCTCTGCACATAGATGGCTCTGCTAGTGCTTAGCCACAGAGGAGTCAATTAGTAGAGCTTGTGACCTTACCTGATTTGAATTGGCGGGATAAATGTATTTTTTACTAGTGCTATGAATATTGATGGTGTTATATTTATTATAAACTTTATAATAACTATATTGTTATAAACATTAGTAACAGGTCAATAAGATAATGTAAAATATTTCTGTAAATCAAAGAAAAGGGCAAACGGGCAAGACAGAGAGTACTTGTAACTGGCTCATTGGTGTAACTGGCTCATTCAGTTTATAAGAAAAGAAACAGGGTAAGAACAAGAAAACACACAAATTTTGCTGAAAGCCTTTTCACCATATTACCCTGAAAAAGCAATGTAGGGAAAAAGCCTTCTGTAAATGCATACATTTTCTTGTTCTTCCCGTCATTGTTTCATTTATATATTACAGTTGATGATACTTAAGTAATTTTCTGAGTAAGGAGAGTTGGAAAATGACATCCAGATTTGTAGA
>NC_061828.1:5458061-5463061 GCF_019202785.1 Penaeus chinensis | reverse complement strand
TCTCAGGTATCACCATGGCCTGGCTCTCAATTACTTAGTGAACAGCAGTCATCATTATTACAGTCTACTGGAAGCTTTACCCTTACCTTGTTAAGGAAGTTATTGTTATTGACCTACTAGACATTTTCAAAATTCAGTGAAAGCCGTAAACTAGACACTTCCAGATTTTGGTGAATGCCGGAAAATAAAATTTTAGAGCAGTACAAGCTGCAGAAGGTGCAACTATGAGATTAGCTTTGAGGTATTTGAAATCTGTGATTTCAAGGTCACTCTGGTATTTGTAGGAACCCTTGTGTCTTCCTTGTAGAGTATGTTATACCACCTTTCAGTTGTCTGAAAGTGTTTTGAATGTAAATTTTAAAAGCTGTATCCACATAAAAGTTCCACTTGATCTGTTTACTTCCATTTTGGTGCATTGATAGAGGTTATTTACTGTTAGCTTTGTGGAAGATCAGTTTTCATAGTATTTTTGAAAGATGCTTTCACTTGTATGTAGAATTTATTTATTTCATGTTTACATTCAGAAGTAGAAGAAATAGTATACCCTATTAAATATAAGCACTAACCTATGGTGTTAGGTGTTCGTTGAGACTCATGAATTTGATGTATGATCAGATCATTTTTAAAATATGAATAATATCCCATCACTTGACTGATCCAGCTGAATTTAAATCATACTTCTTGGGGTGTTCCCATTCCTGTCTTTCATACTGTAACTTAGCCTGTATATGCAAGTGTACTTGCAATGATATGTTAGTCCTTTTTGACTGACACTTCTTGCCCTCAACCTTGTTATTACAAAGTTCTTGGCAACATTTACTTTGAAATATGGAGAGAATTGCCTGGATTACAACGATTTTACATATTCATATATTGTGTTGTTGACTGAGGCTTACTAGGAGTGGTTTATATTTTGTATGTACACCATGTTATAGTCTTGTATATTACTGTAATATATCTACAGATGTAATTAAGGAGACTATATATTATGTTTACCTGTACTTTATACAAAACTTTACTGTGAGCAATAACAGTGGAGAGAAAGCTGTATAAATGTTTCTTAGTAAAATTAAGAATTTTAAGATTTGATTTGTTACAAAACCTTTTATTTTGTGTAATGAATAGATAATGATAGGCCAGATTTTACAAGGCAGTATGACTTAGATATGAAGTCTGGCTTTGACGAAATATTTAATGCCTGTATTGTATTAACTCTACTTATTATGTGGCTATGGTGCTGAACATGCCATGTGATATAGTGCATTGTTTAAGCATATGATTTGCATGGAGAGCCACTAAAAACATTGTTTGCTGAACCATTGTGATAATGAATATTGCAACTGTGGATCATCCTCTGTGTCAGAGTAGACTTAAAAAGAAGTATTTGAATAGTCTATACCTTTAGATGTTGTGAGAATATAAGATAAATGTCACAGTGAGAGTAAGAAAATGAAAGAAATTATTATGGTTATTTGATTATTTTTGTCTTTCTTTCTTTTTGTCAATTTTCTCTGACCAATATTGATCCACAAAGAAAACTTTCCCAGAAAACTAAAGCAACATCCCCAATTTTTACTGTCTATTTAGATGATTGTTGGTTGATTATGTATAACAGAGAATATTAGTTATATCAAATAACTTCATTGGGTTAAGACAATTAAAGCAAGGCAGTGAATTAATGCACACGTCTTTGTTAACAAAAGTATGTCACCACATTATCTGTTATTGCAAGCTATGCTAAATGCAAATGAGATGTTCTTTATTGATTTCATGTGTGTGTGTTGTCATGAGTTAAAAATATATTGTTTTAAAATTTAAATTCACCACTCACTCATCCTCATACGAAAAGGTTTTACTATAGTATGGATTTATGAAAATATGAAAATACAAAATATGATATTAAAGAGCAGTATTTAAAAAAGATCAGAGAGTGTGGCAAAGCGTGTGGTCAAGCATACAAAAGTTCAGTTATGCCAATCCAACTGCTGTTACTCTCATCTAGTTAAGACCTTAGTAACTGATATATGAAGCCACTTGAAGCATGGGGTCTTTGAAAATTAAGTTTATGATGAAGCAGTGAACAAAAAGAATTGACAGAAACTCTGTGTGTACACACATGGTGTGTGTGTGTGTGTGTGGGTGTGGTTGTGAGTGTGTGTGGGTGTGGGTGGGGTGGGGGTGGGTGTGGGTGTGGGGGTGCATGCATGCGTGTTTGATATATACACTTTATATATGTATAAATGGAATATATGTACTATTTATATATATATATATATTAATATATATATATATATATATTATATATATATACATATATTTATGTACATATATTTATGTATAGATATTTATGTATATATATATATATATATATATATATATATATATATATATATATATATATATATATATATATATATATATATATATAGGTAATATATGTATGTAGGTAATACATGTATATAGGTAATAAATATATATATATATATATATATATATATATATATATATATATATATATATATATATATATATTTATATATGTATACACACATCATCAATCATTGGGGAGCCAGTGGGGGCGCATAGCTGCATCTGCCCTTCATTTCTACCAACAAGGGTCCCTCATGGTGAGGCACAAGGCAGGGGCCCAGCCCATCTCTAGTTCTTCATAACAGGTTTGATCGATCTGCCCAAGCCACAACTTCCTAGGTCGTCCCACAGTCCTCCTCCACCCAGGGTTGTCTTGAACAGAGAAAACCTGGTGGACAAGATCATCCCGTGGGAAGTGAGCCAGGTGACTGTATAGCCTGAGTTGGCGATCGTGGATTGTTTAAGTAACAGGTCCTGTACCAGTCTCACGGTGAAACCATTGGTTGGACACATGCTCCCGCCAACTGTACCCCATGATTTGGTGAATGGAACTGTTACAAAAGACATCAAGTTGCGATTCCAAAGTACAAGAAAGCATCCAAGTTTCACTACCATATAGTAAAACTTAGCCTGGTCCTTCTGCACAGGTACTGGCATCTCCAAATACTCTTGTCAAGAGATTTCATAACCCCTGCTGCCAGCCAATCGTCTACTTATTGACTTCATGGTCTGATAGCCAAGAGTCATGAACTGCTTTATATACCAAGGTATATAAAGCTCTTTGTGGCCTTGTTCTCACTGCAAGCATGTACCGACTGAACAGGATCTCCTAGCAGGCCCCCAAAGTCCTGGATCTTGGTCTTGGTCCAAGAGATCTCTAGCCCCAGGGGCTTTGCTTCATTGCTAAATGCATCAAGATTTGCCACTAGGGTTTTCAGAGATTTAGATAGAATAGCAACATCATCAGCAAAGTCAAGGTCTGTAACCTTGATATTGTCTAAGATGCTCCACAGAGACTTTAGACAGTAGCTCTACCCAGTATCCAGTCCATGCAAGTGTTCAAAAGTGTTGGTGCAAGAATACAGCCTGGTACAACCTGGTACAACTGCTCAAAATACTTAGCCCAACGCTTGGAATTCAGCTTTCTCAGGGCTTGGTAGGCAGGACAAAGGTCATATACTAGGAAATGGCTTTTGACATTTCGGTGCTCCGATACACCCTGCAGTTCTGAAGGATCCTCCAGTATGTGCTAAAGAGGATGTGGTCGATCTCCTTGGCCATATTACCCATATCGCTGTACCAAGTTCAATGATGCGGGCCAGAATGCTGATACCAGGAGCCAGAAATCATCAGTTTCTGGGACCTAGCAAAGTCCCGGAAAAGGAGGGTATTCTCACTTCCAGCACCAGCTCCTGAGCCATGAGGACCGACAGACACATAGAGGCAGCTGGGCCCGAACTTTAGTCTAACCTTGTACATTTCGGGCGTGTCAATTGTAGCCATGGTGTGCGTGAGAGAGAGAGAGAGAGAGAGAGAGAGAGAGAGAGAGAGAGAGAGAGAGAGAGAGAGAGAGAGAGAGAGAGAGAGAGAGAGAGAGAGAGAGAGAGAGAGAGAGAGAGAGAGAGAGAGAGAGAGAGAGAGAGAGAGAGAGAGAGAGAGAGGAGGGGGGAGAGAGAGGGAGGGAGGAAGATAGAGAAAAAAGAGGCATTCAATGAGGCAGAGAGAGAGCGAGAGAGAGAGGCAGTGAAGCAGAGAGAGAGAGAGAGGGAGAGTGGAAGGGAGAAGGAGAGAGAGGGGAGGACAGAGACAGGGGGTGAGAGAGGGAGGGAGGAAGATAGAGAAAAAAGAAGCATTCAATGAGGCAGAGAGAGAGCGAGAGAGAGAGGCAGTGAAGCAGAGAGAGAGAGAGAGGGAGAGTGGAAGGGAGAAGGAGAGAGAGGGGAGGACAGAGACAGGGGGTGAGAGAGGGAGGGAGGAAGATAGAGAAAAAAAGAGGCATGCAGTGAGGCGGAGAGAGAGCGAGAGAGAGAGAGGCAGTGAAGCAGAAAGAGAGAGGAGAGGAGGAGAGACAGGAGGAGCAGAGGAGAAGGAGAGAGGAGAGAGAGGAGAGAGAAGGAAGAGAGAGCAGGGAGAGAAGAGGAGAGAGAGGAGAAAGAGAGAGAGGAGAAGAAGAGAGATGAGAGAGAGAGAGGAGAGGGAAGAGAGAGAGAGAGGAGAAGAGAGAGAGAGAGAGAGGATGAGGAGAGGGAGGAAGAGAGGAGAGAGAGATGAGTGAGAGATGAGAGAGAAGGGGAGAGAGGAGAGGAGAGAGAGAGAAAGAGGAGAGAGAGAGAGAAGAGAGAGAGAGAGAGAGAGAGATGAGAGGAGAGAGGAGAACGAGATTGTTGAGAGAGTCGAGAGAGACTTTAGAGAAGTGTGTACAGTATCCAGCCATGAGTGACAGAGATGTGTGCAGAGAAGCAGGAGAAATGAGTAAGAAGCCAGAAAAGACGTAGCAACGTTGGAATCAGTGTTGAGGGTGGAGAGCAGGAGAAAGGCATGAGACTAGGAATGGTGACATCGGTGACCGATACACCGAGTCTGAGAGAAGAGAGTAGAGAAGAGGAGGGATCTGGAGATTACCATGAGAA
>NC_061828.1:5450561-5455561 GCF_019202785.1 Penaeus chinensis | reverse complement strand
AGAGAAAGAGAAAGAGAGAGAGAGAGATTTGTTACATCCTCTATTGGCCACTCTCATGGCCTGAGTGACATTTCTCCCTGCGTTAAATGTCTGATAGTCTGTATGCTTGTGGCCTGTGTCTTCTGATTCATATCCTGAGGATCTGAGGATATTTACCGTCACTTCTACATGTCGCGTCGAATCGCTTTTGGTCTCGTTACATCAGTTATGAATTTCGACACCAGGAAATTTAGAGAATCTTATAAAAAAGGACACTTGTGTGCATAGATGTATGCATATGTCTGAATGTTTGCACATACACTATATAGGCGTGTTTGTGTATGAGTGTATTTGTATGTGTGCGGCCTCTGTTAGAGTTTTCGTTCTTTTTGCTCTTAGTCCCCGAGGCAGTTCGTTTACTTATGAACCTGCCAGTGGTAGGTTTTATTCGAGGATAAGGCAAAGGAGAATTACAATGGGCTTTTATTTGTATTATCAATTATTCTCGAGCATTGGTAATTACTGTCTTTGGTGAACTGATATCACCTACACTAAAAGCGGCGATAATATCATGCAAAATTTTTTTCATAAATCAGATCCTTTAACCATATAATAGGATTAACCGTTTCGCTCTTTGCATATGTGTTGTCTTGTTTATCACTAATGCCTTTGTTGTTATAGAGACGTGGCTAAACCGTCTATCTCGGTTTGACAGTGGTACAAGTCCCTTAAGTTAAAGCCTAGGATAAGGACTTTTGGCCAAACATCATTTCTACCGTACGTTAATTGCCTTAGAGTACTTATCTACAATGGACTAAGGACTGGATACTTTGGTCAACATAACTATGCAAATAAACAAACATGTGCCCGTTAGGTATAAAAGAATAATATATTTTACAAAGTGCACATATCAAAAGTATTCATAGTATGAGAAATAAATAAAAGTAAACCAGAAATTCATTTTCGGGGGTCTATGATAGAGCTACATTTCAGGGGAAACTACGATATTACAACATATGTATGAAACTTAGATCTGAGATCATGAAAATGTCATGAAATACTGAATCTAGAAACATTACTTCCCGTGCTAATAACATGCTGAGCTGAGCTAATATACCTACAAGCTGAACTCAGAGGTTTATTTGAATTTTACCTTCTAGGTAAGCCCATATCAATATGATGATAAAAATAATCACAAAAGCAACAGCAGCTAATCTCTTCTTCAGTTTCTCGTTTCGAACTCTTCTTCTTTTTCGCTCCTCCTTTGATTTCCTTTTGTTTTCGTCTGCATCCTCCAACCAGATGACAGCATCTCCCGTAATGCCGTAATCCTTCAGCATCTTCTCGTTCTGCATCTCGACGCCCCCCACCTTCAGTAACTGGCTGCCGACGCCCAGGCCCCCCTCGCGCTCCACCTCTTGTTTGATGTCGATGACGCAGTCGTAATTATTAACCACCATCTTCATTACGTCTCCCGAGGGCTGTGCGATGGAGAGTAGAAACCCCGAAGAACCGAGAGCCCGAAGTCTTTCTCTCAAATACAAGGTGTCGTTGTGTTTTATCCCATAGTCGGAGAGCTTTTTGGTTTTGTTTAACTGTTCGTCGAAGTACATGATATCCTTCAATTTAAGAGATATTCCCTTTTGCATGAACTTAATCCTCAGATCCTGGACCGTGTCTGATGGAGATGCTTTGACGGCCGTTGTCTTGCCGCTCTTTTCTCGAATGTTGATTATCATGGTCGCTCTATTTATTTATTTTCAGGGGCGCGATTCCAGCTTTAAGGAGGAAATTGAATCAGGTCAGACAAAACTGTATTAATATGTAAATCATCATTTTAAACAATTAGTTTTTGATTGACATTGGTTCGGGTTGTATTTTTTGCCTGTAACTATGAGTAGTTGGCAAAGCTTAACACAAGTACACATGGACATTCATCTTTGCATATGATCCTAAACAAATATTTCCTTCACCTATGGAATCAATGACATACGTTGTTTGCTTATAAACACCCAATGATAAAATCCACCTTCACTGCAGGGTAATTGAACACAGCGAATTCAAGTTACCAGCAACCTGACAACCTGGGATCTTTGTCAGCAGTATAAGACTATGCATTCTATTGCGTTATAGGTTTTGTTGTATATTCTATGTTGAGATCAGAAATGCCTAATTTAGAATTAGATCAGAATTTATTGATATGTCAAACAGCTACATCATCATATATCACATATGTCTAAATTATATAGCAGCGTAATTTAATCTCATATTAAATTACATAGGTGATTATTACACGTTTAAGAAGCAATTGTGATATAAATATCTACATAATCCGCAGAATGATACGTGATTTAAAATCTGTCATACAGCTTTTATACTCAAATATATTTTATAAATCATTTATTAGCATATGTTTTAAAAAATCTATCTATCTATCTTTTTATCTGTATACACACACATACACATGTGTGTGTGTGTGTGTGTGTGTGTGTGTGTGTGTGTGTGTGAGAGAGAGAGAGAGAGAGAGAGAGAGAGAGAGAGAGAGAGAGAGAGAGAGAGAGAGAGAGAGAGAGAGAGAGAGAGAGAGAGAGAGAGAGAGAGAGAGAGAGAGAGAGAGAGGGAGAGAGAGACAGAGAGAGAGAGGTGTAGAAAGAACTGTGCCTCAAGTTTTGCATTACTTCCACACAACTTCTCAGATCTGAATATCAGTTTACAGCTGGATATACGTACACTATTTGTTACGGAGAAAGAATCCACAGATATATTGGAGCAACTGGCTAGAGGAAATATTTCACTTCAAAACTGCTTATCCGCTGCCTCTTTTGCTTGAACTTCTGTTGCTTCAGTGGAAGCGCTGGGAAACTAATCAACTGTCTTTATCTTAAGCATGAACAAGGGACATCCGGACTTTGGGAGTTGCCGATTGGTCAGCGGAATACCGCTGCCAGACGCAAAGGGCGAGGCGAAACTGTTGTACACATGTTTACACACGGCGTTGTTAGCAGCACAAAACATAGGAAAAGGAAAACCCACAAAGCAAAAAAAAAAAAAAAAAAAAAAAAAAAAAAAAAAATTAAAAAGAGACTACAATCTCGAAATCTACCTGGATTCCATCTTCAGTCCTGATGATGGAATCCAGGTGGATTTGAAACTGTGGTCTCATTTTCAGTAAATCTAGTATTTGCACTGTGGGTTTTTCTACTATAGTATCAACATTTTTTTTTATATAGATATATATAATTATATATACATTTTAATATATATATATACACATATATTTATAAATATGTATTTATTCATATATATGAATATATGTATATATACGAATATATATATACATATATAAATATATATATACATATATATATATATATATATATATATATATATATACGTAAATATACAGATATATTTATATATAAATATGTATATAAATAAATATGTATATAGAATTATATACAACTATATATATATATATATAAAACATATATACATATATTACATCTATATATCTATATCTATATATATATAACATATATATATATATATATATAAAACATATATACATATATTACATCTATATATCTATATCTATATATATATAACATATATATATATATATATATATAATATATAGAACATATATATATAAATATATGCATTTATATTTACTTATATATATGAATATATATATATATGTATATATATATATATATAAGTATATATATATATATATATAAATATATATATATATATATATATATATATGCGTATGTTCACACACACACACACACACACACACACACACATATATATATATACATATACATATATACACATATATATGTTATATATTTTTATATATGTATATTTAGATTTTTATATATGCTAAAACCGGATCTAAATAGGTGTAATTAGTAAAAAAGTTAAACATTGTGGCTCTTGGGAGCCAAACAGTCTATGGAGGGACAAATGTCTCCCTCCCCCCCCTGTCCTTAATGACGCTCCTGTCAGGGATACAATATCAGGTAGAGCTCATAGGTCTTTTTCCATGCGTGTTCGTCGTCTTATTGGATTGTCAGAAGGAGCGAAGATACGTTTTCTTTAGTGAGTGTACGTATACTTGAATATGATGGCGTAAATGCATATATCATTTTTCATGTAATTAATATCAGTAAATGAATATTGACATTTTCAAAATATTTAAATGAGTGTGATGTTCGAAACCGATGTCGATAGACGTATGAAAAATTATGAGGGGAGGCGCTGATTTCCATAGTTTTTCGTTGTTCTATTTGTAATTTTAAGATGTTGATATCTAAGAACTTGTATTTATTGTTATTCCCTAATGTAATATCAGTAAAACAGTGATAGACAATTTAAAATAATAACGTAACGTAAGACAGTTTTGTTTTGTCAGCGGAAAGGAGGGCTTATGTTTTTTGTTTGATCTGTTATAATTATAATGAACCCAAGAATATAAGAGCAATTTTGCATATGGGCAATCTTGGCATGTGATAGACATGACAGTCTCTGTTTTTCTTACATATTAAAGAAAAAAAAATCGCAAATGTAGTAGATAACTGACACATTTTCTTTTGAAATAACTGATCCACTATTTTTCATTGTTTAATTTGTTTATTGAAACCAAATTTAGCTAGTATTATAGCATGATAATCTGTGTCTAGCCTCAAGGAAGAAAAACTGGCAGCTCAATCCGGATTCTGGAGTATTAAGATTCGCCAAGTCGATTTTGTGAAACATAATTTAGTGGTGTAAACAGCAACAAATTTTAATAATATATAATCAGAATGGGTACATGAAAATAAATAACTAAAATTAAGAAACATGCAAACACATGTGTGTGTAGATATATATATATATATATATATATATATATATATATATATATATACATACATATACATTTACATATATACACATACACACATACACACACACACACACACACACACACACACACACACACACACACACACACACACACACACACACATATA
>NC_061828.1:5440561-5443061 GCF_019202785.1 Penaeus chinensis | reverse complement strand
ACAACAGAACACATCCAAACGCCCTCCCAAATAAGAGGAAAAGAATAAACGAATATAGGAAACCCTTGTGCATGGCATTCATCGATTACAAAAAGGCAATTGACTCTGTACAAATACCGGCAGTACTAGAAGCTATTCGAAGACGACAAGGGGTAGAAGAGGTATATTGTAAAATATTGGAAGATATATACAAAGATGGGACAGCAATGGTCAAGTTCCATACGGAAACCGATAAAATACCAATTAAAGAAAGGTGTTAGACAGAGCGATACCATTTCATCAAAACTGTTTACAGCTTGCCTCGAGGAAATATTCAAGAAGCTAAAATGGAACGGAAAGACTATCAAAATAAGAGACAAATACTTAAATAATCTAAGATTTGCAGACGATATTGTTCTCCTCAGTGAATCGGCAAATGAACTGCGGCAGTTGATAAACGATCTGAATAGAGAGCCTGAAAGTTGGACTTGTGATGAACAAGAAAAAGACTAAGGTCATGTTCAACAATAGAGTTCAATTCGAACAGATACATGTACAAGGCGATGCGCTAGAGGTAGTGGACAAGCATATATATATCTAAGGCAATTCATACAAACACATCTAGCGAAGAGGAAATAAGGTGATGCATCAATCTAGGCTGGAACACCTGCAGTAGATACAGTAGCATACTAAAAGTTCCTTGCCATTATGTTTAAAAAAAAGTCTTTAACCAATGCGTCCTTCCAGTTATGACCTATGGATCAGAAACACTAACTACAACCAAATTACTGGAGTGGAACTAGTAAGTGCCGAGAGAAGGATGGAAGGGTTGATGCTGGGATTTAGAGATCGGATGAGGGCGACGTTGATCAGGAAACAGACAAAAGTGAAACTATACTTGGGAGCATCAAAAAGAAGAAAGTGCACTGGGCAGCTCATATATGTCGGAGATAGGGCGAGAGATGGACAAAGAAAGTAACAGACTGGGCTATAGATAACATAAAGATGCCAAAGGCCAGACCAATGACAAGATGACGTGACGAAATGACGAAATTTGGGGACCAAGAGTGGCAACAAAATACGCAAGGCAGAAAAGTTGGAAAGATTGGGAGAGGTCCACGTTTTGCAGTGGAATAAATCAGGCTGATGATAATGATATATATATATATATATATATATATATATATATATATATATATATATATATATATGTGTGTGTGTGTGTGTGTGTGTGTGTGTGTATGTACACACACACACACAAACACACATATATATATACATATATATACATATATATATACACATATAAAATGTACATATATATATGTATATATATATATATATATATATACGCACACATATGCATACATACATATATACATATATATGTATATATATCTATGTATATATATACATATATAAAAATATATCTACATAAATATATATACATACATATATATGTCCTTTTATATATATGTCCTTTTATATATATACGTATATATATACATACATAAATAAATAATAAATAAATATATATATATATATATATATATATATATTTATTTACGTATATATATGTACACACACACACACACACACACATATATGTATACATACACATCTGAATTCAAAAGACAAGCGTACCTCAGAGTAATGGGCGGGGTCAAGGCTGCTGCTTGTGCCTCTCTCGGAGTCTGACGCCACACTGCCCTGGCGAACCTTTCGGCGCCGACAAACAGGGCTAACCATGGAAACCAGATGCATAGTGAACACAAGCTCATGAACAAAAGAACAATAGTACTCTCGCAAAGGCATGCACACATGTACACAGATACTACATACATGTATATCTCTATATATATATATATATATATATATAGAGAGAGAGAGAGAGAGAGATCTGTGTGTGTACACACACACACACATACATATATATATATATATATATATATATATATATATATATATATATATATATATATATATATATATATATAACACACACACACACACACACACACACACACACACACACACATATATATAAATATATATATATATATATATATATATATATATATATATAGCACACACACACACACACGTATATATATATATATATATATATATATATATATATATATATGCATGTATATTTGTATATGACTTGACAGGTAAATCAAACCTAGATGCGGGAGTGGGTGAGTCTGTCGTAGATGTGATGGTGGGTTGAAAACCACCAACAATGATTACCTAAACAACTACTCCCCTGGGAAAAGATCAGTGACTACCCCAGTATAAAAACCTAGTCAACTCCATGATGTCATCATGGTGCCAAGTAGTTCGTCAATCACTGCATCGGTTATGGTACGAATAAAAATAAAAAGACAAAAAAAAATATATAATAATAATAAAACAAAATAAAATGACATAACCACCATTAGTCGATGCCGACTTTGGTATTATTAACTCAATACCTGGGCGAAAGAATGTGCGGAGCAAGTTGTCGCCCATGCAGCAG
>NC_061828.1:5408061-5410561 GCF_019202785.1 Penaeus chinensis | reverse complement strand
CTCTCTCTCTCTCTCTCTCTCTCTCTCTCTCTCTCTCTCTCTCTCTCTCTCTCTCTCTCTCTCTCTCTCTCTCTCTCTCTCTCGCTCTCTCTCTCTCTCTCTCTCTCTCTCTCTCTCTCTCTCTCTCTCTCTCTCTCTCTCTCTCTCTTCTCAGAAACACACAAAACACAAAGATACGTTCTTAAAATCCATAATCCCACATTACGCAACGTAATCCCGGATTTAGAATGTTAAATGCGATTAGAGAAGTAACTACCCAATCTTTCTGAAAAAAACGTCGAATAATCTTTCCATTATATACGTAATCGAGGCAAAAGATAATAACAGAGCCAGTTCCGTACATTTATAAAACGGTGACGTAGCAACATGCAAATCCAGCGCCTAGGGATCACAGGTTAATAGCCAATGTCGTGATGGAGATTGAGGAGACGATGGCCGCGGATGAGCGAGATAATGGAGGATGAGAGCCTTGGGCTGGAGGCTTTGGTCTTTGCGAGGAACGGAGGTCTTGGCTCCGAGATCAATTTGTTTGGTTTTGGACACTTCATTACCCATTGCTCAAAGGATTACTGGTCTTGTTTATGCGATCTGCCTTGCGTATTCATGTGTGGATAGCTCTTGCTCATGATGTATTTATCTCATTTCTTTTATTTGTGTTTTGATCTTTCTCAACAACGGAAGTCTTGGCTGCAAGGAACGATTAATTGTGGACTTTTTTTTCTCGTGAGCTCTAACGTGTGTTTCGTGTACTGATATTTCGTGTTGATGATTATATATAGACTTGGCCGTTGTTGCGTCCTTGTCTTCGTGGGTAGCGGAGGTATTGCCTATTACGTACAGTGGTTTAGCGTTAGACTAGTCACCAACCACTATACTAACTTGTATAATGAGGGTTAAAGGTGAAATGTATAAATATTTCTTGTAGAAATGGAATAAATTAGTATGTAGTTTTACGTTACGGTCTTGGCTTTCTCTGAACATGTTATTAACCGTAGATTAAGAGAGTAGCTGTTTTTTGCGAGCACCGACTTTCACTTTCATGTGTAGAGAAGATAATTATGAATACCGAGTACCTCTTTTTATGGAATGTATATCAGCATGCTTTCTTGCATTTAGGGCATGCTTATAAACATTACTTGACATTTATCAAGTACTGTTGATAAGTTTATGTAAAGTTCAAAATAAGAATTACTGTAAGAATAAGAAATCGAATAAAAATGAAGAAGAAATAATTATACATTGAGGAATAACATTAATAGAAAGAGGAATGAAAAACACGATGCAACAATAACAATAACGATAGTTATAGTAATAACCACGATAATGGTGAGAATAGCAAAGAAAATCATGATAAAATTGATGACGATGATAATAATAATAATGATAATGATAACAACAACAACAACAATAATAATAATAACAACATTACCATTAATATATAAACATTCTAGTAAACATACAGGTCAAAGAAATGAAGACAGGGTGCAAAGCCAAAAAGTTTCAAGAGCAGTTTGAATTCACCTAAACATTCCCTCTTGTTGATAGCGCGGCAGATATTGCAACATTCAACAAAAGACACAAACATGCCAAACGTTTAAATACAGAGCATTCCAGAATTGCAGATTCACAAAGATTTTCTGCCACTGTAGATAGCTGCCACTTGCAAGAGAGGCCAGCATCACTCGTGAGATATTCCCGGACACTTCTTGATATTGATGATGCTGATGAACTTGCTGGAATGATTTTTCTTCTTCTTATAATTATAATTATTATTTTTTCTTCTTATCTTAATAATAATAATGGTCATAATAAAATAACTACAACAGCAATATTAGTAATGATAATAGTGAAAGTGAATGATCATAATAATAATGATGATGATGTTGACAATAATAATAATGATAATAATAATGATAATAATTATAATAATAGTAATAATAATAATTATAATAATTATAATAATAGTAATAATAATAATGATGATGATAGTAATAATAATAATAATAATAATAATAATAATAATAATTATGAAGATAATAATAATAATAATAATAATAATAACAATAACAATAATAATAATAATGATAATGATAATAATAACAATGATAATAATAATAATAATGCTAATAATAATAATAATAATAATGATAATACTGATAATAATAATAATGATAATACTGATAATAATAATAATGATAATACTGATAATAATAATCCTAACACAAACAATAGTAAATCAGCAATGATAAAATAATGACAAAAACATTAATAGCAGTAATATCGCAAATATAATAAAGAAAAGAGGGATTTGGAAGAAGCAATACAAAAGAAAGGAATAGAAGGGAAAATAAATAATAGTAATAAGAAAAAAAGAAAAGATGATTAAAAAAATAAAAAAATAAAAAAAAGGAAAAGGGAAACTAAAGAAAAAAAGGAAAAATAAAGAAATAAGAAAATAAGTAATAAGAAAAGAAAGAAAAGAAGAAGGATAAAGAATAGT
>NC_061828.1:5388061-5398061 GCF_019202785.1 Penaeus chinensis | reverse complement strand
TTTATTACTGTATTACGGTGGAAGGTTGGATGTACATTTCTTTATCTTGAGAAATATTCTGAGGAGTTGCTGATGATATATATTTTCTTGATGTTGCCAATATTATGATCAGTCTCCTTTTTTTTCACATATACTCCCCCTATCCTCGCCTCTAGTAACACACCTAGTCTATTCTTCTTAATATTATTTTATTATATTATTATTTTATTTTTTTCTTTAATGTATGATTCGCAATTCTGATCTCTCTAAATCAGAAAATTCATTTCTTTTATCATCGAGTCATTTGACAGCTAGAAGGAATTCACTAGTTTTGAAGACTGCTCCTGACTTTTGGCGACATCTGTTGTTTCTCATCATTTGCTAATATTGCTTATGTATTATTAATATGAGTCTTATTATCTGTGATATGACTTTCCAGGCTAATAACTAGATCGTGTTTACACACACACACACACACACACACACACACACACACACACACATATATATATATGTGTGTGTGTGTGTGTGTGTGTGTGTGTGTGTATACATTTATATATATACATATATACATATATACATATTCATATCTATCTATCTATATATATATATTCATTTTATTTAATTCATACACACACATACAATATATATATATATATAGACAGATAGATAGATAGATATAGATATATGTATACATACATACATACATATATGCATCTATCTATATATCTGTGTGTGTGTTGATATGAATGTATGTATGTGAGTATGTATGTATATATGATTGTTAGTTTGTTTGCATGTATGTATATGTGTGAATGTAAGTATGTATATGTGTGTATGTATGTTTGTATGTATGTCTGTGTGTATACGTGTATGTTTTCTCAAATTAGAAGTTCCGAGATAAAATAAATGTCTTGGTCGTGATACCTGAGCTCAGAATGCTAAAAAATCGCAAAACATTTTTTAACCTGTTTTTTTTCACTCACGCGGTTTGCTCATTGCACCCTCCAGTATTTTACTCTCTTCAGCCGCTTAATTTATTTTCATCGAGTGAATTTGCATTTTCTTGCCATAGGAATTCCTGCAATTGCAGAGCTATCATGCTTGCTTGGCTCGTAAGTGGGTCATGTGGTCTATGCATTTTTAACAGGAGTCTGTTACGAATATTATTTTTAATTTGTCATTTAGGTTTTGCAAATGCTGCGTGAAATATCATGTACACTCTAAGTATCTTTTAATTCCTCGTCCGTATCTCAATTTGTTTACGTTAAATCAACATCACTCTTTTCCTCAACTATCTTTGTAACGTAAAGTGCTTCACATTTGCAAGAACAGATTGTTGCTTTTGCCATTCGTCTTCCAAAATGTCTACTTTCCTTTCCGATGGTGGATATCTACCGGTCTCTTCATCTGTCGACCCATAGTGGACTGCCAGCAATTCTTGAGTGTTTTAATATCGTATCATTTTCTTCTACTTACTACATCTAATGAGCTTATTTAATCAGTTTTCCTTTTCACATTTTTTCTCCCACATGTTAAGGATAGTCCTTCGATGTAACCAACCAAGGGAAATACACTGTGCGAAAACGTTGTCGTTTATACAAATGAAATAGTCTCATTCGTTACAAGGGTATTTGCTACTAGGGATTAGCCATACAAAGTGCCAAGCATTTCCCGCTCTCTTCCTCATTCTTCTTATGTCTGTCTCTTTCAACGTCAGCACAAACTAATATAAAATCTTTGCGGATATGTTGGGTGTCTTGAAGTAAACATCACCATTTTTCAGCTTTTAGCACTCGTCTTCGGCAAACATATAACATGAAAAATTAAGATACTCTTCATCAATTTAATGTTCACTCATTTGCAGAGACAGATGGAGGTCAAGGAAACCAGTGAACGCGGGGTAATCCTTTACGCTTGGCTCATCAATCATCAATTATTTGAACGAGCTTGTACTGAAAGAGAGGAAGGTAAGGTACTAAACCTCTCTACTTTCTCTCCCCTCTCCATTTCCTATCTCCTCCTCTCTCTCCTCCCCCTCTTTCTCCCTCAACCCCACTCCTCGCTTTCCCTCTTCTACTCTCTCTCATGCTCTCCCTCCCCCCCCCCCCCCACGATACTGCATATCCAACGAGCTGGAATTCCGAATCCCAAAAAAAAAGTCAATAGTTCTCTTTGTCTCCGAACATACTGTTTGTCAATAACTCACTCTCGAAAGTTCTATTCCTTACAAACTTCAGTACACAGACATCAAAGACGCGTGTCAACCTGCTTTTTGTCAATGTCTCTTTTGTCTCTTTCTATTTATTTACATGCAGCTATATTGATTTCACTTCAAGCTTCTGTGTTTCTTCCCTCTGACTGATCTCCCTTCTCTCCGTGGCTTCATGTCTGTGTTTTGGCATCCATTATGCAGTTTGGCCCAGACGTTTTCTCTCTCGCTTTGCTGTTCGTTACGTGTTACTCACTCTCTCTTTATAGTTTCGATCTCAGGTAGACTGTACTTATTTAAAATTGTATAATGAATGATTCAAAACATGTCAAGATGACGCATGTTAACCTATTACAAATATATTTTCTTTTTACTTATGGAAATATATTTATATATTTTTCTTTTCTACCAGATATTCAGTGTCAAATATTTTTTAATCGGTTGCTTTATAACATAAACCTGTCTTTAATAATGATTTTAAAAATGGTGTTCAAAGAATGAAAAAAAGTCATCATGGGTCTCCTGCATTTAGAACAACACACACGTTTTCATACAGTAAATTAAACATTTAACAAATGAATTGTCGCACTGAACACATTTCCTGCATGGACACAGCTGTTTCTTGCAGCAATTCTAACAACAGTGTGGGTTTATTAGTCTCGAAGGACAATTAATTAGCAAGTGAGGGCCATGACCCAGCACCGTCCTACCTGTGCTGCAATCCTGCGAAGGATCGTGTGTATTGGCACAACGTTCCCTAAATAAATATATTTTAAATGCGTCATTACACCATGACTTATACACACACTCACACACACATATATGTGTGTGTGTGTGTGTGTGTGTGTGTGTGTGTGTGTGTGTGTGTGTGTGTGTGTGTGTGTGTGTGTGTGTGCGCACGTGCGAGCCACCTAAACTGTCAGAATTAATAAGCCATGTCCTACTGTCTCACTGGCATAATCCTTTACCCTCTTACAACTCCAGGCAGTGTCAGACGAGGATGCTGAGCAACAGAACTTAACTGAAAACAACTCTTGTCAAACCAAAATGAAAAACTCTTCCACATAACATCGCACGAATTTTGTACTATATACTAATAATCGTGTGAATGACAGCGCCGCAAATAATTAGCAAAACGCTAAATGACCCAGGCTTTATACCCCGCAGTGCACTACCATCTTGCTGCTCACCCCATTTATAAGAATTTTGAACAACATACTGAAGAACTCTCCACATTTACTACGTGAACAGTGATTGATTTGCTAAAGAAGAAGAAAAAAAAAAAAAAAAAAGAATGATGAAATAAAAAAAGAAGAAAGGACCAAAATCGATTGCAGATGCTGATCATATTTATAACCAACCCAAGTGTAATCTGTTTGTCAATAATACTTCTAGACACCACGAGGTTCTATTCGTTCACTCGCATCATACATTTGAACTGAGGCTAAACTGAGCATACTTCCAAATCATGTAGAAACTTTTAATGTTGAAATACTAACCTAGAAAATTTAATATTCTTGTCTGCACTGTGTACTGATGACCGCATAGAAAGCCAGCCGATTTCATTTCGAAGATAACGTCTATCATTGAGAAGAGAAACTATTTGCCGGCGGGTTTTAATCTTTTTCAATATGCTCCATGTAAATCGGGGTCGATATGGCTTCATGCTTAAACATTAACTTTTTAATATTGCACTACCACCTATCCTATCCGCGTCACAGCTGCCAGGTAAACACTAATATATCAAATATGGACAACAGCTTAGCATATCCCATGGAACACTTCATTTCCAGGGATACTAATCATGTCCCTGTATTACCAGTCTCTAGAAGTACAAGTCACTCTTAACCTTTATTTAACAAAAAAAAAAAAAAAAAAAAAAAAAAAAAGATAGCGTTCTTTCAGTTTATTGATTCTGACTTAAGTAAAGTTATTGCGGCTTTGACTGACAGACTATTTTTATCGCACTGAAAATAGGCTCGTTTCATAATGGGAATTTACCATTATTACTTAGACAATTAAAAGTCGCCCTATATCAAAACATATCAAGAGTGAAAATAAGTTACTTATGAAAGAACGGAACACTCTAAAGTAAATATCTGAAAAAGCCTTTGGCATATGGTAACATATAACAAGATCACACAGATGATACACTCTGCAAATGCACAGAATATTCTCATAACGTGAGGGTAACATTATTCAATTTGAAAACACAAAGACCTTGGTATGGAATTACTGAACTGAAGCTTTGGCGGAGTCCGAATGACTGCGAACTGCATTCTATTTCACTAATACTGGTGCTCCACTGTCACAAAATATTGAACCAAGTAAAACTTCTTTAAAACTTACTTACTTAATGTCAATTCATTAGCTCAAAAGCAAAGGACTGATAGAGAAATTAATAAAATCATGGATTCTCTGCATAACAGTTCAACAGGATATGATGAACCCAGGAAAACAATAAATCTTGCACCCTCATTCTCTCTCCTGTAATGGCCAACATGTAAAGCCTACATGATGACATGTATGGTTATGTGTAGTAACCTCATGAGATTGCTGTCTCTCGTGATATTGATGTTGTTTGCCGGTGTTTCGTTAACAGTGTGTGTCAGTATTTCTAGGACCTCATTTCTTCTCAATCTTCTTCTCTTTACTTTTGTTTCTTAATTCACCCCTCTCTCCCTTTTTCTTACTTTTGCTTTTTTACCTAGTTTTTTTTCTCTTCCACATGCCTTTTCCACGTTTCGCATTTTTCGTTTCTTTCAATAAACCTTACATATCTTTACTTTCACTTTGCTTCCACACAAGTGTCTTTCCATGTTTCTTTTTTTTAAGGGGGGGGGGGGAGGTTGTCTGTCCAACCATAAATCTTTTGCATATAATGAACCTGTTTGTTGATAAACTGTCATTTTATAAACTATAATGCCTAGCTTTCGTGGATATATAACGAACAAGATGAAATTCTGAATTCATGTGTGAGCAAATGATCGTATTATAATTCTTTAGAGTTTTTCCAAAACTATTCACATCTTGTTACGAAAATATTTTCGTAAAGATGAACTGGGAAATGAAGGTACAGAATTAAATAGAGACTAGTTAAAACATCTACAACAATGATATTCACATTTTTTTTTTCAATGTGATAACCAAGCCGTATAGAAAAAATATTTTTCTTCCATATTGTACCATAAATTCAGCAGTTTATGTATATTTGTAAACTTTATGAACACCAAACTCATTGAAAAAAAAAAGAAGAATTTATTAGTAAATCATCTTTAGAAAATGTCCTTGATGGCGATGTTGTTGCAAGCATAAATATCATGCAATGAATACTACAGTTCCAGGATATGTAGACGATATGATATTAAAAATAAAATGGAGTATTTACAAGATATGCTCCGTGACCGTGGTAGAGAAAGCATGTATAGCAAAAATTAACAAATATTAAAACGAAAACAATATTTAATGACAGAGTAACGTAATATTATGAAACAAAACTGAAGACATGGTTTTTGAAAAAGTTTATAAGTACTCAGAGATCAAGGTAGTCGAAGGAAACACCCTATTTTTTGAAATAATACATTTGCAAAAAACAGGCAATTCATACAAGGTTCCTCTGCCTAGACTCTGTTTAATTCTCGTTATAACTAAATAACTTTGTGAGTCTGTTAAGAGTGTTACCAAAGGAGGAGAGAGATAATGTTAAAAAAATATTAATGGATGTACTTTTTAAATACTGGAAGGATTCATAAACTCTAGCATTAAATGTAAGTAAGGAAGTAATGAAAAATATTAGGTATTCAGTATTCATATGTATATATGTGTACATGTATATTTTACCAAAATTATTTTTCAGCTATAAAATAATTATCATAACATAGACGTAATAACAATCTATAGTATTCTACGAACGTATTAATCTACCAATGTGTCAGCACAAACTACATTCGTAATAAAACCCATAATAATGATTTTCTACCAACAATTCAACTCACGAAACAAAAACAACTTTCCCAAATACAAAAAAAAAAGAAGAAAAGAATGTCACGAAAATTTCCTTCCACGCTCCCCCTCCCCCCTAAGTCCCCCCCACTAAGACGAGAGAGAGATAGAAAAGCAATTACTAATACCTTAATGCCCGGTATGAGGCTCAATGCCGGGCGCGCGGAAGTGAATTATCCTCGTTTCCTCTTTCTTCCCTCCCCCCTCCCTTCCCCCCTTCCCTCCCCCCTCCCACCTTCCCTACCCCCCCTCCTTCTTCCTCTCTCGAATAAAAATCAATCAATAAAGAGAAAATGATGAAGAATAAGAGAGAGAGAAAAAAATATTAATGTTGAAAGAAAAACGATAAGAAAGTATTCAAAGTGAAAAAAGAGTGACGGAGAACATTTTTTTTTAAAAGCTAAAAAAGACAATGGAAATCTGTAAAAAGAGGAGAGACAAAAAAAAAAAAAAAAAAAAAAACAATGAAGCATGACAAAGAAAAAAAAAATAAAGAAAAAAGTACAAAAACACGAATGATAAAACATATACATAAACATAAAAAAGCGAGATAAAATGAGACTTTAATAAACCTATTGATTCCAAGAAAGTCTATCAAACTTCCTCTGACATTAAGGTACGAATAGTGGAATAAAAGTCTCCAGAGGAAGAAAACAATAAAGGGAAGAGATTATAAAGTGGTAAGGGGAAGGGTGGATCTGATGGTTTAAAAATATATGTAAAGAGGGAATGAAAGCTGAAAGAACTGTGGAGGAAACATGATAAAGAGGGGAAAGAGGAGATAAAGTGTGAATGAGAACAAGGGAGAGAGAGAGATGGAAAGAGAGAGAGAGAGAGAGAGAGAGAGAGAGAGAGAGAGAGAGAGAGAGAGAGAGAGAGAGAGAGAGAGAGAGAGAGAGAGAGAGAGAGAGAGAGAGAGAGAGAGAGAGAGAGAGGGAGAGTGAGAGAGTGTGTGAATGAGTGAACAAAGGCAAAATAAAAAGGCAAAAAACGCATCGCAAAACGAAATACACTAAAAAAAAGCCTTAAAAAAGAAAAAAGAAAACGAGTGTTTCTGTACCACATTTCCAACAAAATAAACATAAATATTCTTTGTTTTCCAATCCGTATTTCCCTTCTTTTTCTTTCTTTTTACTTTTGCTTCCCCAGGTGATTGAAATACCTCGAGAGAGCGATTCATGACAAGAATGCTGCTCTGATGGACGTGCTTGGAACACCATGAGGAGGCGGTGTTGTTTTTCCGAGGCGAGTTAGCTGGCGGCCTCATCGTACCTGGCGCTCGGGAGGCAAGATCTCATGTGAGGATTACGGCATCAGATTCATTGCCTCTCGGTGCAAGTTTGATTATATATATATATATATATATATATATATATATATACACACATATATATATATACATACATATATATATATATATATATATATATATATATATATATATACAAACACACACATATATATGTGTGCAGACATATGTATATGTTTATATACACACACAAATACACACACACACTCACACACACACAAGCACACACAGACGCACGCACACACACACACACACACAAACATAAACACACACACATACAGGCAAACACGCACAGACGCACGCACACACACATATACATGGTTTTGTATCAAACTATCTAAGTATCTATCTATATGTATGTATATGAGTGGATATATAAGTATACAAACAGACACACACACACCCATATATATATATATATATATATATATATACATAAACACAAACACACATATATGTATGCATATATATATATATATATATATATATATATATTTATGTATATACATAAATATATATATATGTACATATATATGCATATATGTTTGTTATACGTATATATATGTACATATATATAAATACATATATACTCATACATATGTATACTTATGTTTATGTTTGTATGTAAACACACACATGCAGTATGTATGTACATATCACTCTCTTTCTGTCTTACACAGAAAAACACAAACAAATCTATGACATACATATATATGTACATACATACATACATACACATATAAATATATATATATATATATATATATATATATATATATATATATATATATAATTTGAGACACTTCTGTTTTACAAGTAATTTCGGTTACTCTGTGTTGCACAGATACACGCTGAACTGTCACATGACATTATTCATTACATTTGTTCTATGAACAATGATATATACATGCGATACTGACAAATTATTGAGATTTTAAGCGTCGTGGACACAAAGCTTCCTCATTAATCACGGCACCAAGTCTGTTGCGTTGCGCGGGGCGGCCCGATGCTGTGGACGGGCGCCATTTCTCCCCTGTTTAATTTTGCGCGTTTAGATATCTCAATTCTGAACACACAGACGGACCACTGTGGTGAATTTCTTCCCTCTTCTCTTAAACTTGGTCTCATAAACACGCGCGATAAATCTTGTTTTGAACATTTAATGCCACAGTGCTGCCACCATAAAGGCTAGGCTGACGTTATGGACGCGGTGTTATTGGAAACCAGATATTGCAAGGGAATCCTTTCATGTTAAAGCGATGGATCTAAGGATTGTGTTGATTCAGGCTTTGTTTTTTGTCGTTGTTTTTTTTTTTTGCTTTGATTGCGATACGTCTTTCTTTATTGCGTTTATTCGGAGTCCGAATGGAATTAAAAATACTGATATACAAGTAATTTCTCTATTATGGAATCAGTTTGATTATGCAGTTTGATTATGAAATCAAACTGCAAGCCTATAAGATGATTATTCTGGATGGTGTAAAAATAGGAAAAGTTATTGTTTAATTATAAACACACATATTACATGCATAAATACATACGTGAACACAACATCGCGCACACATACACAGCGAATTCACATTTGCGCTTTTCATTTTCATACATAAAGGCACTCTTTGTACTCCAATACTCAAAGGGGTTAATTCTTCGTATGTGTTTTCTTGCCATTCAGTATGCAAAATGCCCGCTTCATGGAGGCTGGTAATTACAAAATGTCTGATATCATTTTGATAATTAGTCAGTTAAATAATCGAATCGCCAAATTGTAAAACTGTAATTAGTTATATTATGTATTAGCTCATTCTTCTAAAGTGCTTAAATATTTGCCGAAATGATACCTATTTAAAATCTCAAAACACTGAAAGTACAGTATCTATTTGCTAAAGAGATTTTAAAGCTAAAGTGTGAAATTATATAACATTTCAGTACATTAACTATACGAATGTTAAAATCCTGCTGGAATTCCGGTGAAATACTGGTGACAAAGGATACATGAGCGAACGTAATCAAATGAACTTCTAAGGGGAGGGGATGCAACACATGGTTTTATACATACATACATATATATGTATATATATGTATATATATGTATATATATGCACATATACATATATATACACTACACACACACACACACACACACATATAAATGTGTGTGTTTGTGTGTATGTGTGTGTGTGTGTGTGTGTGTGTGTGTGTGTGTGTGTGTGTGTGTGTCTATCTATAGATACATATATATATGTATGTATAAATAGACACACACACATATATGAATATGTGTATATATTTGTGTATATATACATATATATACATATGTATATATATGTATTTATAAACACATAAATATGTATATATTTGTATATAGACATATACATATACATTTCACAATGTGTGTACGTTTGTATTTCTAAACCAACTTAAGTCAACTATAAAGTCAATAATCATTCTTTAAATAGAAAAAAAACAACATAATAACATGCTTTAAACATTCAGACAGA
>NC_061828.1:5383061-5385561 GCF_019202785.1 Penaeus chinensis | reverse complement strand
AAAACAAACACAAACACACAAACACACACACACACACACACACACACACACACACACAAACTCAAAAAAAAAAAAAAAAAAAAAAAAATACGTTGGCAGGATCATACTGACCCTTAACTACCAAGCTGAAGGGAATTGGCAATACGGGTTGTGTTTGCTATTGACTGGAAGTGATGAATTGTTGGCAAGGATATTTCTTTTCACAGTGATAACATGATTATCAATGCTACAGCTGATAAAAATTAACATCTCTCTATTTGCCTTTTATATGAGTATGTTTTCGTATATGATATATGTATATATATTTAGTATATAGCATATATATATATATATATATATATATATATATATATACACACACTACACACACACACACACACACACACACACACACACACACACACACACACACACACACACACACACACACACACACACACACACACACACATATATATATATCTGTCCCGATGGTCCACCCATGGTGGCACCGAGTTCAATTTTAGTTATTTCAGTTTAGTTATTTCAGTTATGAAAAATGCCTGCGCTCCGATCTTCAGGCTAGAAAACGACATAACAGCCTTGAGAGGTCAAACACTGGTGTCGTAGAGGAGATCGCTGCCGTAGCATAAGTGGAAGCCCGCTGAATTGCGGTTGATTAGGAAGGGCATCCAATCAGGCCAGGGTAATACTGCTAAATGACCTCTCGATAAGAAATTGAGAGAGGCCTAAATTCTGCAGTGGAAAGAATGGCTGTTGAACAAAACAAAGCAAATATATATCTTCTAGTGCTCTCTCCTACGACAGGTCCTTTTTGGCATTAATTTTCTCCATGACCTTCTATTCTCTTTTAATTCACACACACACACACACACACACACACACACACACACACACACACACACACACACACACACACACACACACACATATATATATAGACGGCCACCATCAGTCAACTTTGGCAATACTGACTCTGTCCTGCCTGGGTGAATGGCCCCTCGCGCCACGCTTCTACGCCATGTGAGCATTGTAGTAGTATAACTGGTAACTGTCATTCTTTGTGCTGTGTCGACGCTGGAATGTTATCTCCAGTGGTGGTAGACAGCCAACCTTCATGGAAAGAACGTAATAATGCCTGGGTGAAAGAATGTGAGGAGGAAGCTGTTGCCCATGCGTGTCATGCTTCCTCTCTTAGCTGATGGATATGTATATGTATATCATATGTATATGTTTGCATACATATAAATGTATATATTTATTTCACATACACACACACACTTATGTATATATTTATATATATACATACATAAATATATATATTTTTATATATGCATGTATGTATATATGTAAGTATGTATGTATGGATGTATGTTTGTATATACGTATGTATGTATTTATATATGTATGTGTGTGTGTATGTGTATATGTATGTATGTATGTATGTATGTATGTATGTATGTATGCATGCACATATATACACACATATATGTAAGTGCAAATAAACTTCCTGTGCGTATGTATGTATTTCAGAAAACAGGCACAAGTATTAGGAAGACCTCAGAATGACGCTATCGACCTCCGGACTCCACGGATGCACCAAGAGCGTGAAGTTTGGCTTAACGAACCGTGAGACCGTAAAAGCTAAAATCAGAGGAGGTCGGAGAGAATAGTTTTGATAAGAAAATATAAACAAAGAGACATACAAAGGACATATATGCGGGGAGCAAGACATACACGAGTTAGCTAACTAATACGGCATTCCTTAGTGGATCATTTCCATGCATTCGTTTCATTTCCCATTCATCCCAGACTTGCAAATCATTATTTTTCACTTTTTACGCCTAAGCTATGAATGCTTCAAATAACTTTACATATAAACCAATTCCGTAACTACATAACAAATTCAGAAACTGCAGAAACTCATTGCGAGGGATAAACGGAATGTAGTTCAAAGGTGTCGGAATTGAATTAGCTCATGCGTATATATCACTTCGTTATTGTGTGAGAGAGAGTGGCCGATGACGGAGAGGTGCGAGTGAGGCAGGAGAGAAGAGAGAGAAGAGTAAGTGAGAGAGAAAACAACAAAATCTGAAATGCGAGTGCGAGAATCGTTGATAAAAGAGAAAGAGAAAATTTAAATATGTGACCATAGAAGGGCCTCGGTTAAGATATTTTTAAAAGTATACCTCAGGCGTCTTGAGACACGAAAACTGTTCTTATGTATAAAGTAAAAAAAGGAGAAGAAGAAAAAGCAGATAAAGAAGAAGAAGAAGAAGAAGAAGAAGAAGAAGAAGACGAAGACGAAGACGAAGACGAAGACGAAGACGAAGACGAAGACGAAGACGAAGACGAAGACGAAGAAGAAGAAGAAGAAGAAGAAGAAGAAGAAGAAGAAAAGAAACTGAAAAAGAAAGTAAGATCGCAGCTATTTCCTGCGCGTGTAATCTTAATGGAGCAAATCATTGTTTAACATCAGATAGTAGACACAGTGATTTTC
>NC_061828.1:5360561-5363061 GCF_019202785.1 Penaeus chinensis | reverse complement strand
AAAAGTCCTGTAATGGGTTTTCTTCATGTCATGCACTCTTGGGAGTGCCTTTTGGAGGGATGTTCAACTGTAGAACTATTTTCTGCAGACTTGCTTTGGACCAACTCAGGATTCCTTTGCCTGGGCAGAGTAGTCCTAATCCTTTTGTTCAGGGTCATTCTGTCTAGCAGCAGAGGCCCCTGTGAATGTGATGGCAGCTGGAGCTGCCACCATTGAGGTCTGCGGAGCCTTGCCTGATGGCTCCAAATACCTTATTTTGAGAGGAGGTCTTTGGACAGGCTCATGATTCCTTTGCTTGGGCTAAGAGTGGACCTGAGCCTCTGGTTTAGGGGCATTCTGTCTAGCAGCAGAGGCCCCTGTGGATTTGATGGCAGCTGGAGCTGCCACCATTGAGGTCTGTGGAGCCTTGCCTGATGGCTCAAATGACTTTATTTTGAGAGGAGGTCCTCGGACAGGCTCATGATTCCTTTGCTTGGGCTAAGAGTGGACCTGAGCCTCTGGTTTAGGGGCATTCTGTCTAGCAGCAGAGGCCCCTGTGAATGTGGTGGCAGCTGGCCTCTTAAGTCTTGACTGATTTCTCCAAATACCTTACTTTGGGAGGAGGTTCCTCAATACAACACTCACTCTTAGTCTGCTTCTGGTTGAATAACTCACCAGAGGCAGTTTCTGGATTTGAGGACTGAGGTCGAACTGTAGTTACAGAATGAGTGGTGCAAGAAGTATTGGAGGTTCTCCTTGATCCTAAATACCAGTGCTTAATTTTCGAATCTGCACCTGTTACACTGCATTGAAGAAAGCTTCACGACCTTTGCAGTGATAACAGCAGACTGGACCTGGCTATTTTTCCTCTTAATGACCCACTATACCATACTTGACATACACTCTTGGCAGAAAGAGTTGGCTCTGAGCTCATAATGTTTAGTTTAGACAAAAGGAGTTTATTTTTTATTTTGTTTCACATGGAAAAGTCAATAGAAAACCATTAAAGTACTGAATATGCTAGTATGATTTTTAATTACAAGCAAAACATTGTGGAAGCTTCATATAAAATAACTATTCTGCAACATATTGTTTATAGATACTACTCTTCGCTTTGCAAGGCTGTGGAAAGTTTAAATTAATTTCTCAAAGTCAGTCAAAATATTTTTTCCCTATTACATACATTGTTCATATGAAAAATGGAAGTTGCATAATGTTGTGCATCTTATTGTAGCCAGCGTGAGTGAGTTCCGTGTCCAGATCAGACAACGATCATGGACATTTACTTGATTTGTTGAAAGAAGTATATCAACAAATCAAGATACAAAACAATTTTCTTTGATATTTTGAGCTTGTAAGGTTATACCACAGATGTACAGAAAGATTTTGAAGACATCCCACTGAAGTCACGTCATATGACTCCAAACAAATTGGAAATTCTTACCATGTCATTCAAGCGACCGTCATGATTGGCTTCAAATCTTACCCATATAGATGAACATGTATTTGATGTACTGCTAAAGAGGCACAGAGAGATTTTATGCATCTTAATAATAAAAAGTTATAAAAAACTTACAAGGCAATTCATAATTAATGAAAATTTAAATCCCTGTCTGAGACTGCGTGAGATATATCAGAAAAATATCGCGCTCTGATTAGGTGGCCGGAGTGTATCAAACCGTTAAAGTTACAAGTTAAAGATAAAGGCATACCCTTTATGTTGGAGTTTAAATACACCCAACAGCCACAGGGGTAGTAAGGGTGCTGATGGCAGACACAGGACCCATGCGATGCCGATTGGGCAGTACCTGTTGACCCTAGCCATATTTCGCCAGCCGATTGACTTAACACAGGCTTGATCAAACCATCCGTCTAACCAGAATAGAGGACCAAAGAGGTGTGTTGCCAGCTGCAGCATCACTCAACCTCCAGGGCTAATGTCTCCCATAAACGAACAGTAAACACATGTGGGAATATTCTCCCTGGTCCAAAATGGAATGAACCAGAGGTGGGTGCACCATCCACTCTCATAGGCCTGGGAGCCATTTGATCTCATCCCTCACTGGTGACCCCTCCGGTATGGGTAGCCCTATGGTATGACTCACCAGGACACTGGAACTTCAAGCCCCCCCCCCTCCCTCCCCGTCTCAATGGTTATTTTTTATCAATTCTCTGTTTTAACCCAGCCTCAGAAAAAAAAAAAAAATATATATATAGATAGATAGATAGATCATATATATATATCTATATACACACACATATATAACCCATGTGTAAAGGATCTATAGACCCATTCTTTAAGATCAAGTAGAATTGCAGTTAGACAGTTATTAATAATGGTTTCCTTAAAGCCTGGTGACATTTTGATATCTCAGATATATACCAGATAAACGCAGAAACTGTTGCTAACTGAGAAATGAAATTCAAGTCTGTTGTAAAATCCCATCAAAATATATACATTTAACTCTAAATGCAGGTTTTTAATTGACCTTATGGCCTATATCTACATTAACACGGTAGT
>NC_061828.1:5353061-5355561 GCF_019202785.1 Penaeus chinensis | reverse complement strand
TCAAATGAGGATACAAGATATATTGCATTGTTTTTGTTTGATTTTTTAAAATAATAATCCATATAAGTATATCTATGATGATTTACAATTATGATTATTAATTATAGATTACTTATATATATAATAATAATACTGCATAAAATACATAATTAGACTAATACCAGGTATACTATAGACTCTAAACGAATATGATTTTTCCACTGGTCCATATACAGACGATGGGGTGCCCATCGCTTCGGACGAGTGGACAAAAAAACAGTGGAATAAACCCATCGATGGGCAAATCCCACTCTAAATGATTGGATTTGATGAATCGATGGGCAGTGTAACCACGCCTAATAGCAGGAGCACGCCCTCTGACGAAATACAATTTTCCCTTCTCTAACAACAACAACAAAGAATGGTTACGAGCATAATTTAGCCAAACTCTATAAGTCGATCTCCTCACTTTTGTCTTTCTTAACTGTCTATAAATGTGCAGTAAGAGATGGGGCTAAATAAGTTGCTGTCTTTCGGAGACGGTCGCTTCGCCGTCGAACTACGGTAATTTTCTTTACCGGAAAACGCACATTCAGTCAACACTTTTTAAGTTATACAAACATACATTTTCATATATCTCCCTGTACAAAGTGAAATGAATAATTTTACATTGACATTAAATAAAACTTGCAACTCGACCTCTCAAATATTTTCTGATAACCATAATGCACATTCCTGACATGTAAAAAAAAAAATCAAAACAAAACACATATGGCCATGAACATCATTTGACTGAGTTATAATTCTTCACTATATCACTGATTGCTATGGTGGCGAAAACCGTTAAAGGCCCTTATAAACTATTTTTATATTTAAAATGAAAGCGTATAAAAAATATGGCTTTAAGTAATTGTTAACACATTTTCACCTTTTAATAACTAGCTCAATATCAAAACAAAGGCATTTTTTGTGCTATGAATAAGAACTTGAAAGAGTGTTAGGGTAAAATAATACAACTTGTTTGTCATTTTTGCCATAGATCTTCCATAATTTACGTGCATTTACGTGGGATAATTACAAGGATATAATCGGCAGGCATTCAACTTGGCTTCGATACGTAGATGGTGTCCTCGTCATTGTCCCCAGAAGGTCGTGCTTACAACATATACTAACTCCGTCCACGAGAAAATCCAGTTCACCGTGGAGGACACTCTGATCCATCGGGGTGACAACGGCCTACGTTTCTCTGTGTACAGGAAGCCTACCAATAAAAATGATTATATCCATTACTACTCCGCCCACAGCAACAAAACAAAATCTGGCGTTGTAATTGGCTTCTTCCTCAGAGCACTGATGATCTGCAGTCCCGAATATCTTGAGGATGAAGTTGCCTATATAATTGATTCCTTTATGAATCATAAATATCCCAGAGGCTTCCTACTAAACCACAGAAAGAAGGCGGAAAGTATACTCACAAAACCAAACCCTGCACCTTCTTCTAATGATTTTCTCGTATTACCGCCGTGTAACATTTCCCAGACGATTAGCAGATACTTTGGCAATACTGTGAAAATCGCCAGCAAATCCGGGAAAAAGATACATGACATGATACGGGACAAGAAGCAGCTCAGAAGCAACCCTAACAGTGCTGTATATCGCATACCTTGCAGCATTTGCGATACAGCTTACTATGGTGAAACAGGCCGAGGTTTCAGCACCAGGATCAGCGAACATCGAGCTGACATCCTTCACCATAGGACTTCCAACGCCATGGTGGTACATATAGATGAAGCTGGACATCTACCCAATTGGAAGGAAGCAGATATAGTCCATGGAGGACTGTACATACAGAAAAGGAAAGTCATGGAAGCTGCTTACATCGCGACGGAGAATAACATCAACGCAGCGTCGGGTATATTCAAACTATCCAAGGTCGCGGCAGCAATTATACGGACAACGAGTGGGAGGTCACAGTCGTCAGGTGGTTCGTCAGCTCATATCTGATATATATATATATATATATATATATATATATATATATATATATATATACTCTGTATTTCCCTTGATGTAAAGCCTCCGGTATAGTACAGTGGTAACGTGCCGGCCTCTCATCCGAGGGGTCGGCGGTTCGGGCCCCGCCCAGGCGCGAGAAGTTGCAATTGTCGCCTAAAGGTTACTGTTGTGGCTGGGCACCACAGCACCAGCTGACACACGTTAGCGAGTCGACTTTAGTCGACACAGACCGGGCTCCCCTCATTGGCATAGCCCGGGCGAAGCTCAGCTTCGCATATCGAACTTGATGTATGTATTTCTGACGAAGATAGAATCGAAACCGGTCAAATACATCTCTTGTATTGTGAAGATATTCATTCTCATTCATACCTTTTCTACATTTGACAACATGACTGCGGTTCATTTTTTTCTTAAGCCAAGTTATCAGTTTATATATTTTCTCAATCAAAATATTTGCAAAATATAAACTTATCTTTCACTGTTATTCGTCTACATTAGACAATCC
>NC_061828.1:5340561-5343061 GCF_019202785.1 Penaeus chinensis | reverse complement strand
GATTGATAGATAGATAGATAGAGAGAGAGAGGAAAGAGAGAGTGGAGAGAGAGAGAGAGAGAGAGAGAGAGAGAGAGAGAGAGAGAGAGAGAGAGAGAGAGAGAGAGAGAGGGAGAGAGAGAGAGGGAGGGAGAGAAAGAGAGTGAGAGAGAGAGACAGAGAGCGAGAGAGCGATTACTGATACACAGTCAACATACAGTTCACAACGAAGGCCTCATTCAGGAAGCTCAGCTTACGAAAAATCTGTTCAGATAATATTTAGTTCCATATATTATGCCTCACACAGTAAAAATCCTTTGATAAATACCAAGTGTAACACGAAGCCGGAAAGGAAAATATGACCATAAATACTGAACGTTACCCATCCATATCAGTACAAAACAAAAGAAATATAGTGAACAATATTTAACTGTAATTCAGCGCTCTGCCGCAGGATGTTTTCTGCAGTTTGGCGATTTACTCATCTAATGAAAGAAAATACAAGGACATACTGAAAATATATATGCAATATATGAGTATGAAAATACTTAATCCATCATAAAGTAACTATTTAAGTGTGAATGTAAATGCAAATGCAAATGCAAATGTAAATGTAAATGTAAATGTAAATGAAAATAATAATAATAATAATAATAATAATAATAATAATAATAATAATAATAATAACAATAATAATAATAATGATAATAATAATAATAATAATAATAATAATGATAATAATAATAATTATGATAATGATACTGATAATAATAATAATAACAACAATAATAGTGGTAGTAGTAGTGATAAAAATAATAATAATAAAAGTTGTCTAACTCGAACACACAACCCCCAAATGTTAAACAGATAAATATTTGAAAATAAATAAACCAAGAAAACCTTTCGGGAATTAAAGACGGTCCACTCTTCCCGGTGCTTTAAATCGTCACTGAATATTTCATGGTCAATTTGTGTCTCCGCTTCCACGCAGCCACTCTGCTCGTAGGGAAAATCAGTGCGAAACTTTGGAATGTATTCGAAAAGAATATTCCCCTCTGCTGGATTCTCTTGGGCTTTTGAAATATTTCTCGGCGCGCTGTTGAGGAGGAACTCATACCTCTTGTGTCTTTACATTCAATTTCTATAATGTTGTTTCTGAAGCATTATTTTGATAGGAATAGAGTATGCGAGTGTCTTTCCCTCCTTTCAACTTTTTGAATAATTCAATCTCGTTCGTCATCTGACTGACCTTCTTCCATTCGCTCTTCAGGACCGGTCTGTCAGCCTTTTACATAAGACGCATATCTGACGAGAAACGCAAGCAAGCTGTGATTCGGCCAGGTTAGCTTTGCCTTGTCGAATTCGTCAAAAACAGTCCCAGAATTCAGTTTGCTGTCAATGGAAACAAACTACCGGATTATGAAACGACTCATTCAACTAACTGGGCGCTATTGGGGCTAAGAGTGAAATCTTTCTTTACCTTGGAAAAATATTAACAGAAGAGCATAAATGAAATAAGTATTTAAAAAAATCATTTTCATATTGTGTAGCACAAATGATATGAAAAGCTAGTTAAAAAAAAATCCACAGATTTTGGAGCAACAATTTAAAAGGATAATAATTTTCTTTTATTTGTAACAAGAGTTTAGAATGGAAATAACAAGGGTAAATATAAGCGCCCCTCGAACGTCACCTTGATGGCCATAATACAGTTATAAGCGGCAAGTACTCATCTTCTAGAAAAGGATAAGACTATTAATATATTCCAGTTAATACTTCCTTTCGACACAGATATGATAACAAATTGCTAAATTATTAAGAGAATTTCTTCGTATTCACTCATTTCTGTCGGCCATGATGGCGGTTTGTTTACTATTGGCGGTTTGTTTACTTTATCTGGAGTTAGTTTGAAAATACTTGGTTTGGTTACGAAGCCATGCCGAGATATCTGACCAGAAACAAATAAAGAAAAGAAATTTCATTTTTTTTTCAAGAAATCTTGAAATACCTTGCTGTCAAAAATGCGCCTATAATTGCTATGTAATATGTTCAGCCCATTTTAATCATTTTCTTTGACTTTATTTCAAATTTCTTTTGCAACAAATACTTTCTCCTGCCTTTTGCTTATCAAGCTTGTGGTGTGGCATAGACTTTTATGTCAGGCTACTCTTTTTCTTTGGCACATCACGATGACTCAGCAGGAACGCCCGAGCAGAGGCAGTGGGTCTTAATCTGTGGTAATCTTTGGGTGTGAGGCAATAATGTCACATATTGTGTCTAATTTCACGGGAGAAGAAATAAAAGAGACAGAAGGAGAGCGAGATCGAGATCGAGAGAGAGAGAGAGAGAGAGAGAGAGAGAGAGAGAGAGAGAGAGAGAGAGAGAGAGAGAGAGAGTGGGAGAGAGAGAGAGTGGAGAGAGTGTGGAGAGAGAGAGAGAGAGAGAGAGAGAGAGAGAGAGAGAGAGAGAGAGAGAGAGAGAGAGAGAGAGAGAGAGTGGAGAGAGAGAGAGTGGAGAGAGT
>NC_061828.1:5303061-5305561 GCF_019202785.1 Penaeus chinensis | reverse complement strand
TAAATACAGTAGTGCTAAACATATACTCTTACGTATAAAGGTCTAGCACATAATTATACACGTTGTTGATGTCTAAACCCAGAGTCTTTGGTTTAACGGTGTACGCTTTGATTTAATTTGGTTTGGACGACAGCTATATATAAGGACAGATGAGATAAAACCGATGCCAAGTTGGCTCATTATGAATAGCAGTCGATGAAACCGATCAAATGATAATCTATCCTCTTTATTTCCTCCTAATGCTGCCATCGTCACCATCGTTCATCCTCATCGTCAACACCCAATCATCACATCAATATGACCAGGGCCATCACCACCACCATCAACGTGTTCATCACCATCATCACATCATTATCATCAGTTCATCACCACCACTTCTGCATTATCATCACTATCACCACATTAATATCACCAGTTCACCACCATCTGCATTATCATCACCATCATCACATCAGCATCACCAGTTCGCCACCATCTTCATGATCATCATCACATCAGTATCACCAGTTCATCACCACCACCACCTGCATTATCATCACCATCACCAGTTCATCACCACCATCTTCATGATCATCACCATCATCACATCAGCATCACCAGTTCATCACCATCTTCATGATCATCACCATCATCACAAATAACACTTTCGCCAAGATGTTCCTCAAGGCTTTGCAACTGGATTCGTATCAGCCCTGCATCTACACCCAATCTAATGTTCTTTCGAGTTCTTCCAAAAAGCAATTACTATAATGGTGAAGTTAAATGCGCGAGAGAGAGAGAGAGAGCGAACCAGCGAACCATCTGGCTTCCAATATCATTAGGTAGAGGTTCGACTTTGACAATTATACAATTATTATTACTTGGGCGGATGAAGAGATCGTCTTGTTCAGGGTTTGATATTGCACCAGATCTTCTTCGATAATCATCCGAATTCGGAAATTGATATGACTGTGCGCTGTGTGTATGTGTGTGTGTGGGTGGGTGGGTGGGTGTGAGATAGAGAGAGAGAGCGCGAGAGAGAGAGAGGGAGAGATAGAGAGATAGATAGATAGATAAATAGATAGATAGATAGATAGGTAGATATATATAGAGAGGGGGAGAAATATATATATATATATATATATATATATATATAGAGAGAGAGAGAGAGAGAGAGAGGAAGTCTGAGAGAGAGAGAGAGAGAGAGAGAGAGAGAGAGAGAGAGAGAGAGAGAGAGAGAGAGAGAGAGAGAGAGAGAGAGAGAGAGAGAAGAAGAGAGAGAATTATTTGGTGAGCACTCCATCATATATCTCTAATATGTAATCCAGTAATTTGTATTAGTATTACATAATCATAGAAATGAACCAGAATCAGGATATAATACATTTACAATTCAAATACTAATAACAATAATGACCACAAGAGGGTTACTAATTATAGCAATAATTGCAATATTCACATGATAATGTCAATAATGATAATAGGGATCACACAACAACAGCAACAGTTACCACTACCACCAAAGGTCTTATTACAGGTCCTATTGTTACATCTAATTGAATTTCTCCTGCTACTGCTCATATAAGCTTTCTATTACTGTTACTGATAGGAATGATGATTAATAGTAAAAGACAATAAGAAATGGTAGTGTATGGTAACTACTGTAATATTTTGATAAAACACAGTTGAGTTTGAATCTTCTTGAGAAAGAACTAATCTGACTTTTTTCCAAACAAATTTACAAGGAAAATGATGTAATTTATGACAATTCATATCGTGCTGTCCTTTCTCACAACGAACTGAACCTACAATGCAAACAAATGACATCAGCAAATCCTATAAAGGCAACAAAGAGAAAATCCAAACAAAACGCAAAAGAAGAAAAATCAAGCATCAAAACAATGTGGTAAAAAAAAGAAAAAGATGAAGAGGAGAGGAGGAGGAGGTGGGGGAGGTGGAAGATGGGAAGAGAGGGAGGAGGAGGAGGTGAAGGAGGAGGTGGAGGAGGCGGTGGAAGATGGAAGGAGGTGAAGGAAGAGGTGGAAGACGGGAGGAAATGAAGGAGGAGGAGGAGGAGGAAGAGGAGGAGGAGGAGGTGGTGGAGGGGTGGAGAAAGAGGGGGAGTGAGAGGGGAAGGGAGAAGGAAAAATAGTGGTGTAGGGAAAGTGAAGGAGAAAGAGGGAGAGGGGAGAAGGAGAAAAGGAGGGAGAAGGAAGGGTTGTGCCAGAGAATAATCAGGCGCGAGTTCTTGCTGTTTACGAGCGCCATAAAGTCCAAGCACAAACAGATGTTCATCTAGTGGAGTGGTAGACCTGCACACGCCGGGATGAACACTAGATATGCTGTTTCCCTCTGGTTGAATTTCTGAAATATTATCAATTCTCTGTTTGCTGACATGGAAAGACACATAGAAATGCTAACGTTTCCATGAAATCTTTTCTGAAATATTTTTATCCAGCATATATATATATATATATTCATATACATACATACATATATATATATATGTATGTATCGTTAT
>NC_061828.1:5283061-5298061 GCF_019202785.1 Penaeus chinensis | reverse complement strand
ACATTATTATCTCTATCATTATTATTATTATTATCATTATTATTGTTATTATTGTTATTATCATTATTATTATTACTATTATTATTATTATCGTTCTCATTATTATCATTATTATCATGATCATCATCATTATTCTCCTCATCACCATAAAAACATCCTGATCACTATTATTATCATTATTATTATTATTATTATTATTATTATTATTATTATTATTATCATTATCATTATTAATACTATTATTAATATCATTAACATTATTATTATTATTATTATTATTATTATCATTATTATTACCATCATTATTATCATTACCATTATCATGGGTAACAGCAATAATACCAAATGTACCATTATCATAATTATATATTTTTTTAATGATTATCATAGACGTTACTGTTTTGTTTTTATTAGATCTACATTCTACGACGATTGTTTCGTTGACCACACACGCACTATACATACATGGCTATGTATATATGTATGTATATCGATACACACACACACACACACACACACACACACACACACACACACGTACGCACGCACACACACACACACACACACACACACACACACACACACACACACACACACACACACACACACACACACACACACACACACACACACACACACACACACACACACACGCACACACGCACGCACATACATATCTATATTTATATCTATCTCCATACATACATATATTTCCGAGCGTAACTAGATGTGAAAAATCAAAACAAAGAAAATGTGAATAGGACGAGGACCCCGGTTGAAAGAAGCAATACCTAAGTAGGGAAGAGGAGGCGACAAGAAAATGATAAACCAAATATGAAAATAAAAACAACAAAGAAACAACATTAAACAAGGCACAAAGAAATATTTGCCTCGTGTACCGTTAGAGGAATAGAGAGATACATATGCTGTAAGAAACAAACAAACAAACAAACAAATAAAAAGGATACATGGAAGGTTGCCATTATAGAGACTTAGAGTGAATAAGAATGAAAATCAATAATCAGCCCCCCCCCCCCCCCGCCCCTCCCGCCGCTCCAGACAAAATGGTTGCACGTAAATCAGTGATCGTATCATGGAATCAATCAAATATGCTTAGGCTTTTGTGATAAAAAAAAAAAAAACGTTAATTCCCTTTCACCAAACGTTTTCGGAATGGAAAAATGTCAAAATGTCATAAACTTTGAAAATGACATTATAGTTTTAATCCACATGAACAGAAGTGATCCGAATTCTATAGAATCTTTTTCCGATATTATACATTTTTTTTCTATATTATTTTTTTCTTTTACAAAAGATCAAGTCCACTTTTTTGCATTTACTAGACATTTTCAGCTTTACAATAGGTCAAGCAATTAATAACACAGACAAGCAGAGAGAGGGAGAGGGAGAGAGAGAGAGAGAGAGAGAGAGAGAGAGAGAGAGAGAGAGAGAGAGAGAGAAGAGAAGAGAAAGAGAAAGAGAAAGAGAAAGAGAGAGAAAGAGAAAGAGAAAGAGAAAGAGAAAGAGAAAGAGAAAGAGAAAGAGAAAGAGAGAGAGAGAGAAAGAAGAGGGAGAGAGAAACAAAAACAGCAGGGCATTACATGTAAGAACAGACAGAAATTACCATTGCATTCAAAATAAGATTAGAGTGGTTCCAGGACGGCTATATATCGAAGAGACGATAACAGATTCACAAAGTGTCTCAACAAAGGAAAGGGAAAAGAGATCACGGATGACTGGAGAAAAGAAGAAATAACATTATCCTTTGGCAAAGGATCGAACACAAAGACCCTGGCAGATGTGTATGTAGGGAGCTGAGACAGCCTTTTGTCCTGCGCCGGACGGGTGGTATAGTGGTGTATAAATATACAGTATATATATATATATGTATATTATGTATATTTATATATGTGTATACGTATATATATGTGTGTATATGTATATATATAGGTATTACTATATAATATATATACATATATAATACACACACACACACACACACACACACACACACACACACACACACACACACACACACACACACACATATACATATACACATATGTGAAGTGAAGCAATATTGAAGTAATAGATAGTTGACAATTAACCCAACATCAGCTGCACGGCATTCTGACCTGGCGTGCAACATGAACCATTTGCAACAGTGTGTGTTAGGTGTAAATATATATATATACACACACACACAGCTAATACCCATACACACCTAACACACACACACACACACACACACACACCATCATCATCATTATTATCACTAATAGTAGTACTACTAATGATAATATCATTATTTTGTTACTCTTATTATTATCATTGATTTTGTTGCTGTTGTTATTATTATTATCATGATTATTATCATTATCAATCTCATTATCGATTTTGTAGTGTACGACTGCGCACTCGCCGGCTCTAAGACCGATTTCGCAAGCATTAACATCATTCGCGGGCGCCACGTGGTTAGGCCGATTCGTGACCATGTCACATGCCTGCCTCTGCCGTGGTTCCGTTGGCCACGGTCCCCGCCAATGACCCGAGGAGAAATAAATGATGTGGGGAGCCCTGTGATGCTGCCTTTGTCCTGGACGCGACGTCCCGGCCTCCACTTCCGCTAGTGCCACCTCGCCCTCTCGGACTAAGTGCGCCATTACTTTACAGTCCCTCCCATGAAGATCCTGACGTGCACAGCGGGCGTGCTGGGTACAGCACACCCGCCTTCGCCCGCCTTGCATCCTCGCTCTCTCGGCTGGAAGGTGCTATCAAGTCCTCCGCTTTTTTCCAAGGAGCGCACCCGCGAGAGGCTGGTGCTTCACCCGCCATTTGAGCCTCGCCCTCCCTCTAAACCAAATATAATTACTTGGATGGCGTTGAAGTCGCCAAGAAAAAGGGAGATTTATTTATTTTCAAAATCGAAGATTGCAAATGTGTACACTCCAAAATATACATTTTACACTAAAACTGGATTATCCGTTTTCCTCTGTATCCTTTCCCTTATTTCTCTGTTTCTGTTATTCCTTCTCTTTGGCGACGTTTCCAGTGTCAAAACAACCCACGAAGGTGATGATTGTCACATAGTTTGTTTTACATAATCATTATTTTCGCGACTGTTTGGGTCATTTGAATTATCTTGACTGTCGAACCATTGGGTTGTCCCGATACTTTCTTTGGTTTCGGGATATGCAATACCTTCCGTCCTGACTTCTGTCCTTTACGATGTTCCCGCTCTTAGTGTTATTAGACTGTGGATATACCTCGTTTGCTGAATTCGTGTCTCCAAAGTTAAGTGTTTATTAATGGCTGTGTGTAGAAAACTGGTCTTTTTTGGACGATGCAGTCTCTTTCACAATGTCCTAAACCAGTACTTTGTGATATACACGAGTTAGAGAACCCAGACTGACCAAGTGATATAGAGGGACACTACTTGAGGATCCGTACTCTCAGTGATGCCACCAACCTTAACAACTATCACTTTGTTTTCTTTACCCTCAGCTTGAGGATCCATACCTCCAGAGAGAGAGATCTTTCATAATCTCGTCCTTAACACTTGCCACGACCTTTTTACTATTTCTTAATGTGTTGCCTGGCCTTGTGGGTCTTCGTGGTGTGTGCCCTTTGGTGTTATTATCCTTTTTACTTGGCCTTCGTCTCTGCATTTTTGTATCTGGGGATTCATATGTTTTCGTGCTAACACCCTGTGTAAAACCACTTATGGAGTTGAGACGCCAGCTTTGGACTAATTACATTTTATGTGTTATTTTTATGTACAACTGGGGTTAGCTTTCACGTGTATCACCCCGCTGTGATAAGGTTGGTGATGCACACATCTCTATTTATTTTCGTGACTGCAGAACTCCCTAGTGAGTGCAAGTTGCTCGTTAAATAATCATCATACTATCGTAGAGCTTTCACTTAGCTCCAGTCAGAAAAATAAATCCAATGTATTACATCTAAGTTCTGGTTCTGACCAGGGCTAAATGTTAAAACTCGGACTCGGGTCTCCTGAACGGCATATTGCTAGTTACTCTGATATCTTGCAACTCCTGAAAGGCTGTAAAAAGGCTAGATGAATCAGAGTACAATAAGCTGATTTCTGGAACAGATAATAACTTTTGCCATTCCAGCAGGTGGATGCTCAAACCGAAGGGAAGAATGATGATTCTATGATCTTGCATTTTTCTTCCAAACATGCCCACGCAGACGCTCAGCCTACGCTATCTCCTTTTTTCACAATTACACACACATCCAAAATTCAGAACACACATTCTGTATTTTCCATCCACCCTTCTCTTATGCAACATTCACACCTCCATACACAACACGCACGATTCCCGAACTTACTAATCGGGTGGTGGTAGGTCTGGAACCTATCATCTGTTCACTGCAGACGAATATTTTTCCTGAATAAAAACCTATATTCAATGTTGAGCAAGAACTCAACCAGACACGTTAAATTCTACTCCCCGCTTCCTATATTATTATTATTATTATTATTATTATTATTATTATTATTATTATTATTATTATTATTGTTTTGTTGTTGTTGTTGTCTTACTATTATTACTATTACTATCATTACTATTATTAATACTATTATTGTTATTATTATCATCATTATCATTATTATCTAACACATTAAAAAAAATATATATATGATGGTTATCATAATAACACTTATAATTATGATCATGACAATAATAATGACAATATATATAATGGTGTTAATAATGGCGATAATACCAGTACCAATAAGATGGTCAATAAAAATAAAAATATTGGTTATAATAATTTGCATTCCTGAGATCTAAAGTTTCGAAATATTACATTTGCATAATTTTAGCGATTCTTGCCTCTATTGCAATGCGTATGTGATCAGCCGTTTACATCGAAAGGAGACGCCTTCATTATAAAAGACAAGAGAATACAAGTTTGCGCAATGTGATGACGTCAGTTGCAGTGGAATCGATGGATACAGACGTAAAATATTTCATTAGCGTGAAGGCAATTTTCATCGCCACACGTGTTTTAAGAAGGAAAATATGAATGCTGGAAGTTAATAACTATTTTAATTATGAATCGATTTAATTATATTACTGGCGAAATGATTTCAGTTGGAGCGGCTCGTACCATTGTTCGTGACGTCACACCTCAGGGGCGCGGTAAACAACCAATTCTGAAACAGTCTGAACAGGCCTTGTATTCTATTTGCCTTATTCAGTATAAAGCTGTATATCTTATAAATGACGCGGTGAGACCTTTCTCGGGCGTGAAATTTGTGTGAGTGTGTGTGTGTGTGTGTGTGTGTGTGTGTGTGTGTGTGTGTGTGTGTGTGTGTGTGTGTGTGTGTGTGTGTGTGTGTGTGAGAGAGAGTGTGTGTGTGTGTGTGTGTGTGTGTGTGTGTGTGTGTGTGTGTGTGTGTGTGTGTGTGTGTGTGTGTGTGTGTGTGAGAGAGAGTGTGTGTGTGTGTGTGTGTGTGTGTGTGTGTGTGTGTGTGTGTGTGTGTGTGTGTGTGTGTGTGTGTGCATGCGTGAATGCGCGTGCGTGTGTGTCTGTGTGTGGGTGATATTTTTCTATCACATTACAAATATTTGTAATCGGTTGTTAATCAGAAAGTACCTTTATCTCGAAATCAACACACACACTCACACAAAAACAAACAAACAAAAAAACATGGACGAAAACATAATTTTCTTTATTGCAATGGCGTGATAATCATACAATAGTAATCTGTTTTTCGTAGTTAAGCCAATATCGTGCTGCAGATCAAAGACTGAGAATATTTGACCTTATTACTTATAACATTCACTATTGCAGGTAATGCAATCACCTCTTTCACTTTCATTATTTCACGTGAAATTTGATTTGGCTTGATGTTTGCCAACGATATGTGACGATTGCAGCCTTTGCACCCTTTCTCTCTGTTCAATATTTTAAACCCCTTCAGCATTAACATGATGTATTTAACCATACATTTCAATAACAGTTTAACATCTATTTACAACGATACGTAAAACACACATCTCAAATATTTAAAATGTTACAGCTTATTGGAAATTATAAGACGAAACTACTTTGCCAAAGAGCATTGCAAAAATGAAACATTACAAGGCTTCAAAGGAAGATGAGTCTGTGTTCTTTACAATAGAAATAGGAATCGATGCATTATTAAGGATAATAATGATATCAATCGTAATATGGATATTGATGATGATGATAACACCACCACCAACAATGATAATAATGATAAATGCTAATAATGATGATAATGCTCATTGCAAATATATCAATAATAATAGCATAATGATAACTAGAATGGCTTGAATATTTTTATTGAGGATAAAACAAAAAATAGCTGCAACAATTATAATAACTAATGTTAATCATTATAGATAATTATGATAATAATAATAATATTATTATTATTATTATCCTTATGATGGCGATAATAATAATAATAATAATAATAATAATAATAATAGTAATAATAATAATAATAATAATAATAATAATAATAATAATAATAACAATAATAATAATAATAAAAATAATTCCAAAAATGATAATGATGACAATGTTATCAATAATGATAGTAATAATCAATGATAATAATAATAATAATAATAATAATAATAATAATAATAATAATAATAATAATAATAACAGTAAAAATAACAATGATAATGATAGTAATGATAATAAGTGCAATGATAGTAACTATAACAATAAAAGCAATAACATTATAATAATAATAATAATGATAGTCATAAATACCAATAAATAATGGTAATGATGAATATAATGATAATAGCATAATATAAACAAAAACAGCATCATCGTTACAGTAATATTAATACCATTATTTACTGTTATCATTATTATTATCTTTATTATCACAAGGCTTGTCATTATTAATCTCAAAAGTCGATTACTTTTCAATCAGTGCAGAAGCAAATCCATCTAGCAATAATTTCACCCCGAGTTTTATCGCAAATTGCAATAGAAATCGGTGCAGTCCAATCGGCCTTGCAGTTAAATGGCCGGTGATAGTCGAACATCTAAATAATGAAGGCTAATTGGTAAGTGCCTCTCAACATGTAGTATTTTTGGAATGGACATCCTCTGCAGTAATTCATCAAAATTGTATTTTTCCCCGTTATTGTACGAACATTCTGGCGTTCGTCGTATTATATACACAGTGTATTTATACCAAAACATATCATATAATAATAAAATACAAAACAAAAATAAAAGAGGTGTGACATAGTCTGTGTGTGAAGGTTCCGTAATTCGGAACGGAATGCTCGCTAATATGGATTTCCCTTCTAGTGTTTCAGAAGTCTCATCTTGATCTATCTCGCCGCCTTGGCCTGGAAATGGCGTTTACGATGCATCTGAAACCACGTCAAATGAGGTATTCATATGAGGCGGAAGTTAGCGTAGAAACGGTCACTGAGGCAAAGAATATCTCGAGACCTCAGTAGCGGGTCTCAGTCCCGAGTTCCCGCTGAAGCACCATTTTCTGTAATGACGCTTCTTATGCACTTTCTTCTGTTTGGCTTTTACGGTATTCTGAGAAGCCGATCCTGAAAGAACCAAAAGAAGGATCAAGAGGCAAGGATAATGAAGACAAATGGAGAGCAAAGAGCGATTCTAAGTGTGCAATTCCTCTTGTACAACTTTCATGGATAACCTTAAAGTTTTGTGGTTTAAGAACACAAACTGGATTTACCGGCGTCTCTTCATCAAAGTCTGATCAGATTAACATCAGTGGATTTAACTTTTTTCTGTTTCAGAAAACGTAAATGAATGAAAGAATTGTTTAGTGGAAATGTACCTAACATTTACATGGGGATAATTCAATATTCAAAACTTGATAAGGATATTGATCATATTTTAATCATATATATACGTGAATGCATGCATACATACATACATACATACATACATACACACACACATACATAAATACATACATACATACATACATACATGCACACATACATACATACATATATACATACGTACATACATATATAGATGCATGTGTATATATTTACATATCTATATACACACATATGTATATGTGTATATATATATATATATTGTACATGTTTGTATGTGTATCTTTATATATATACTATATACATACATATGTATATATACATATACATACACACATACATACATACATACATTTGCATACATATTAATAAAGAAGAAGACAAAATATATATTCACATTATAAACAGGTCGCAGTGAGTAGGATTCGAACCTACGCGGGAAGATCCCATCTGATTTCTAGTCAGACGCCTTAACCACTCGGCCATCACTGCTTTTGAAATCATAAGGCAACGTGATATCTACTAAATTATATACTGTATACTTCTGCCAATACAAGATGAAGTCATTTTCAAAATCATAGAAAATTATTACCTGAGCACAATTCTACGGATACTCTGAACCAGTTTTCAAATATAAGCGAACACTTGTACATTATATCTCAGAGTGCCATGTGATACAGCCTTTCAGGCCACCTAGCATGAGGTACGGAGAACTATGTAACTACTTCATATCATCTGATGTTTTAGAAGATATACTTATGTTGTATCCTAAATTTGGAATGTAGTATCACATAACCGCATATCAAATGTATTAATGCTTTTCCACGCCCAAGCTATATGCCGGCGTGGCAGATGAGTGGATAAAGGACTGTGTAATTGTTCCTTTCCTTAAACTGATAAAGTACTCATAGCAATGTTATAGGCTAAAATTCAAATGTAATGTTATGACCATGCATTAAATGTACCACAGCTTGCCCACGCCTGTGCAGTTAGCCAGGGTAGTAAATAAAGGACTAAACTAAACTCTGCATATAAATGACGTTGAGCTAGATCTCTGCCATCAATACAAATACCTCGGGGTGATTGTTAATGAGTCAGAGTTCATTAGAAACCTGGAGAAAAGGCTGTGGCAGCGGCTGAAGTCACTTAGGACACTTGCCGGCAAAGACCATGGTATTAATGTCAATATTGCGAGACTCTTTTACTTGTCATACATAAGGTCGGTCATAGATTATCATGCATTGCACCTAGTATTGTTCAAGAATCAGAGTTGACTAGTCTAGAAAGTGACAAAATGAAGCCATGAGGATCATTCTTGGTGCCCCTAGAACAACAAGGATTGTGAATAGATTGAGAACAGAACTTAATTTGCCTTCTGTTTATGAAAGAATATTATACATAAATACCACATTTAGTGTCAAATCAATTAGAGAACCCCTCCATTGTACAGAGTTCCAAAGACAACTAAAACACAGAATAGAAGAGCCTAACTTTGAATGACAATACCGATTCATACTCAAATCCATGGGTATAAGTGACACTTAGCTCAGCTGAACATACCCATAACTAAGACCCTACATGGACGTTCTGTACTACCGTGGAAAATGTCGGACCTAAGTGTATATTATATAACTGCCCCCCAAAAAGACAGTGTCCCCCCTGCTATACTTAAGCAGTATGCATTTGCAATTATAAATGAACATCTAGAAACTCTGTCCAATGCATATGATGCTACACTGACGGATCCTTGCAGTCTGGGAGCAGAGCAGGATGCGCTTTTGTTGTAAATAAAAACAATATTTTGCAGCACCAGGATTGTAGGAGGGTTCATGACTGGGGTAGCACTACGCAATCTGAGTTGGCAGAAATACTCATGGCCACCGAATTTCTATTGAATCAAGGCTCAGGGGTCATTTTCTGCGATTCACAGAGTGCTCTCCAGGCTCTGAACACTCTAGACAAAGGTGTGGGAAATATTGCAAATGACATCAGGATAAACATGTATCGTGCAAAAGAACGTTTTGTGTGGATTCCATCGCATGTTGGAATCCCTAGGCATGATCATGCTGATCGCCTAGCAAAGTCAGCATGTGACAAACAAAGTGTGGATATAGATCGTGGGATACCTCTTTCTAGGATTTTATATATCATTAAAGCTTCCTTCAGAGAGGACATGACTGAGTTGATTAATTCTCAACGCCCTGAAAACTGTAGCATAAAGCACTATGACCTGTTTAAGTAAGATTCCTTCATCTATGGTTTATATAAAACAAGAACGATACAGTGTGATGTTGTGACTGCAAGAATCAGGCTTGGATATAGATTATATTGTCAGGTCAGTACAGTTTGTAATGTCGAAGAAACTAAGTGTAAACTGTGTGATGAAGAATATAAGCGAACACTTGTACATTATATCTCAGAGTGCCATGTGTTACAGCCTTTCAGACCACCTAGCATGAGGTACCGGGAACTATGTAACTACTTCATATCATCTGATGTTTTAGAAGATATACTTATGTTGTATCCTAAATTTGGAATGTAGTATCACATAACCGCATATCAAATGTATTAATGCTTTTCCACGCCCAAGCTATATGCCGGCGTGGCAGATGAGTGGATAAAGGACTGTGTAATTGTTCCTTTCCTGAAACTGATAAAGTACTAATAATAATGTTATAGGCTAAAATTAAAATGTAATACCACTATGTAATGTTATGATCATGCATTAAATGTACCACAGCTTGCCCACGCCTGTGCAGTTAGCCAGGGTGGTAAATAAAGGACTAAACTAAACTAACGTATTTGTTCTCTCAGGGCGTAGCAGTCAGCACTGTTTTGCAGAGTACTTAACAAACTCAAACCCAGGCATGAGTAACTAGCTAGCTTTGATATTCAGGGAAAACTGTTAACAAGGATTCAAATGTATCTATCGAATCGATCGGCTCAGGTTCTCTTCAGAGGCATTAAGAGCACTCATACAAGCGTATTTGAACTCGGCACACCTCAGGGAGGCGTACTTAGTCCCCTACTATTTAATATCCTAATACATAGATAACTAGGCGATAAACCACTTGAGGGCAATGACTTCATTATTTGCTATGCCGATGATATTTGTACAAAATCTTCATCCGAGGAGAGAGTGCAAGAGATTCTAGATATACTTTCAGCAAGGGCTATTGAGTGTGTATTGATAATCTCGACTGAAAAAACCAAGGCACTTAACCCAAAGACAGTCCCTCTGCCAAGGTCTCATATAAATGACATCTTTGTCACCAGTACAAATACCTCGGGGTGACTGTCAATGATTTAGAGTTCATCAGAAACCTGAAGAAAAGGCTGTGGGAGCGGCTGAAGCAGTTGGCAAAGACCATGGTATCCATGTCAATTTTGCGAGACTTTTACTTGCCATGCATACGGTCAGTCATAGATTATCATGCGTTGCACCAAGTATTGTTCAAGGACTCAGCGTTGACTAGTTTAGAAAGTCTATAAAATGAGGCCATGAGGACCTTGCCGACGGGTACGACGGGTAGACACGTGCTATGCCCACTGTTAGTACTTGTTTGATTGTTTTTACACATAGATGGCTATACTTGTACTAAGTCACCAATGAGCCAGTTAGGAGTACTGCCCGTCTCGCCCGTTCACCCTTTTCTTTGATTTACGAAATATTTTACATTATCTTATTTTGCTGTTACTAATATTAAAAAACATTATAATAATTATAATGTTTATAATAAAAATTACACCATCGATATCCATAGCACTAGTAAAAAACACGTTTTTCCCGCCAATTCAAATCACGTATGGTCACAAGGTCTATTAATTGACTCCTTTGTGGCTAAGCACTAGCAAAGCCATCTATGAGCAGACATTTCACAAAAAATATAGAAAATGGGCACAGCATTTTCCCCATTTTTTGTTCATTTTCCCCGACGGCATTGGGTTAAAACAACAAGGATTGTAAACATGATAACAGAACTTAATTTACCTTCTGTTTACGAAAGAATATTATACATAAATACCACATTTAGTGTCAAACCAATTAGAGAACCCCTCCATTTTACAGAGCTCCAAAGACAACTAAAACACATAATATAGGACCTAACTTTAAATGACAACACCGATTCATACTCAAATCCATGGGTACAAGTAACATGTAAACACTTAGCTCAGCTGAACATACCCATAACTAAGACCCTGCATGGGCGTTCTGTTCCACCTTGGAAACTGTAGCTGCTATACCTAAGCAATATGCACTTGCAATTATAAATGAGCATTTTGAAACTCTTAATGCTACACTGACGGATCCTTGTAGTCTGGGAGCAGAGCAGGAGGTGCTTTTGTTTTATATAAAAAAACAATATTTTGCAGCACCAGGATTGTAGACGGGTTCATGTCTGGGCTAGAAATACGCAAACTGAGTTGGCAGGAATACTCATGGTCACCGAATTATTATTGAATCAAGACTCAGGGGTAATTTTCTGCGATTCACAGAGTGCTCTCCAGGCTCTGAACACTCTAGACAATGACATCAGGATAAACGTATGTCGTGCAAAAGAACGAGGCCATGGTACACGTTTTGTGTGGATTCCGTCGCATGTTGGAATCATCATGTAACAAGCAAAGTGTGGATATAGATCTTGGGGTACCTCTTTCTAGGATTTTATACATCATTAAAGCTTCCTTCAAAGAGGACTTGACTGAGTTGATTAATTTTCAACGCCCTGAAAACTGTAGCATAAAGCACTATAACCGGTTTACACAAGATTCATTCATCTATGGTTTATATAAAGTAAAAACAAGACAGTGTGATAATGTGGCCGCAAGAATCAGACTTGGATATATATTATATTGGCAGGTCAATACAGTTTATAATGTCGAAGAAACTATGTGTAAACTGTGTGATGAAGAATATAAGCGAACACATGTACATTATATCTCAGAGTGTCATGCGTTACAACCTTTCAGACCACCTAGCATGAGGTACGGAGAACTATGTCACCATTTCATATCATATGATGTCTTAGAAGATATACTTATGTTGTATCCTAAATTTGGAGTGTAGTATCACATGACCGCATATCAAATGTAGCAATGTCTTTCCACGCCCAAGCTGTACGCCGGCGTGGCAGATGAGTAGATAAAGGGCGGTGTAATTGTTCCTTTTCTTGAACTGATACAGTACTTATCATAAAAATGTTATTACCAAAAAAGCAAATGTAATAGCACTGCGTCAGATGTACCACAGTTTCCCAAGCCTGTGCAGTTAGCCAGGTTGGTAAATAAAGGACTAAACTAAACTAACTAACGTGTAATTGTGTTATATTCTAGATTTGTAGAATCATATTATAGTGTAACAGTATTTGGATGCTGTATATATGTGTGTATGTATATCTATCTATCTATCTACCTATCTATCCATCTATCTATATATGTTATGTAGACACACACACACACACACACACACACACACACACACACACACACACACACACACACACACACACACATATATCTGGGTATATATATGTGTATATTTGTGTATACATATATGTATATATATGTATAAATACATATGTGTATATATATATATGTACGTATATATATATATATATATATATATATATATACACACCATATATATATTCATATTACACACTGACATACACACACATACTCACATACATACACACACACACACACATACACAAATACACACACACACACACACACACACACACACACACACACACACACACACATATATATGTGTATATACATATGTGTATATATATATGTGTGTGTGTGCATATGAATATATATATATATATATATATATATATATATATATATATATATATATGTATGTATGTATGGAATATGTATATGTATATATATGTGTTTATACGCGTACGCATATACACTAAAACAAACACACACACACACTGCGCCGTAACCCAGTCCTCCTCGCCACCAGCCCGTCGCCTCGCCAGCGGTTCCGCCCCCCCCCCCCCCACACTTCCCCTTCGCTACCCAGCCTCCCTGTCCTTCAGCCTTTCCCCCGTAGCCGGAAGTCCCAAGAGTCGCTTTAATTTGAAAATCCCTACACTCAATGCGAACGCAAAGAATTAGCATTTAGAATATTTGGCTTTTGGCATTTGATTTATCCTCACTTTCGCCGCCTCATATTTCTCCCCCGCGCGCCCTCACGATCCAGGGGCTTTCGGCCAGGAATGCAGATCAGCCCGCGCTCCAGATACGAAGGAGAGAAGGTAGGTCTTCTGGAATGAGTGCTTTGGCTCTTAATGAATAAGGGAAAATGTAGATATTTCGATCTGTATCTGGAATAGGAAAATTTATATAAGAAAGTTCCACATTCAAGATATTTCAACAGAATGTAACTCATATAGAATAAGAGTGCTTTGGGACATAATTATTAAGGGTAAGTATATATATATATATATATATATATCTCGGTATGTATTCGGTACAGAAAGAAATGACAAACGTATACCCTCACGATTTTAAAAGAAAATATAGTTATTTTAGGAGTTAAAGTATACGTAGATTTGAATGTTTATAAGAAATATTAAGAATTATGGGAAACACGAAAATACGCACTCGAGATATTAAGAAAAAAAGGTTTATTTCGTTTAGCAATTAAGGTGTTTTTTTTTGTAGAAACTGCAGCCCGTACTCGAGACGAAAGTGTAGTTCCTGTAGAATAAGATCCTTGTGTTTGTTTTTATGTTGATAAAGGATAGGGGTAAGTATAGATTCGGTTGTGTATTTGCGATAGATTAACGTCCATAATCGAAATCATAGTAAGATTCAAATATATAGAAATATAAACTATAAAGTTTGACGCTCGAAGTTTTAAGATAAATATTATTTCAATAATGATAAGACGACCGTTTTGCATATACAAGATGGACAAAATAAAATACGATTGAACTTTTGTTTTCATTATTATAATATATGAATAGAAGGGTTTGACGTAGATTCAAATGTATATAGAAAGAGTGTGGTAGCGCTATTATAATATAATTAATGTAAAGTTAATTTCGGATTACTCGGAACGGATCTATTCGCAATATTGTTTTTAAATTAGTATGCAGAATTAATGTGTAACTTCTTCAAATAC
>NC_061828.1:5248061-5260561 GCF_019202785.1 Penaeus chinensis | reverse complement strand
GTCGCGTGATAAGGAGCCCTCAGCAGCCATTTAGTCCTATTGATATGTACAATTTATTGTTAATTATCTCCATGGCTAGTCAATTCAGTATTATATGGATTCCATAATATCAACTTGAAGTATTTCTATCTTTATCATATTTTCTTTAAGTTCATTTTCCTTTCTCCATTTATTTTATCTTTTTTTTTTTTTTTTGTCGTTCTTATTCCCGTAAAGAAACATTACCATCTGGATCTCACATTATATTTCTTGATAAAGTTTCTAGTCCAGTAAACTAAAATTTATGATGCAGATAGTAATAAATATCACTTTACTAAACCAAGCTGCGGTTACAGTTCAGATTCATGTGAAATATAACATTTGCTGTGTTTTCGTAATATCTATACTGCAGAAAATATTTCGTTAACTTTTATTGTTAAGTATTGAGTTCATATATCAACAGCTCCCAACTCCTATGCATAACCGTTTTTTACTTTTTTTTTTCTTTTCTTTTTGTTCAGAATGTCTAAATTTATCCTCAACCGTAATATACAACAGCCATGCGATTTCTCATATTAGTGTCTTGAACCTGAAACTCATGCTTCATCTTATTTATTGTACTTTTTCTTCATGTAACCGACCTGGAAGTTGAAGCGACACATTTTTGGGTGTATAGCACTTCTAGACAACCTGAAAAGTCATGGTATCTAGAATATCTACGTTCTTGCTCTATGCTTCGGAACCTAATGTTAAGGTTATTGGGGATTATTTTGTATCAAGAGTGTATATGAAGTTCGAGGCAGAATCCAATTTTACATCTTAGATTTATGCTCCCTCTAAGAGAGAGAGAGAGAGAAGGAGAGAGAGAGAGAGAGAGAGAGAGAGAGAGAGAGAGAGAGAGAGAGAGAGAGAGAGAGAGAGAGAGAGAGAGAGAGAGAGAAAGAGAGAGAGAAAGAGAGAGAGAGAGAGAGAGAGAGAGAGAGAGAGAGAGAGAGAGAGAGAGAGAGAGAGAGAGAGAGAGAGAGAGAGAGAGAGAGAGAGAGAGAGAGAGAGAGAGAGAGAGAGAGACTTACAGACAGACAGAAAGACAGACAGACAGGTAGGTAGACAGGTAGAGATATAAGTGAGTGAGTGAGAGAGAGAGAGAGAGAGAGAGAGAGAGAGAGAGAGAGAGAAAGAGAGAGAGAGAGAGAGAGAGAGAGAGAGAGAGAGAGAGAGAGAGAGATAAAGAGAGAGAGAGAGAGAGAGAGAGAGAGAGAGAGAGAGAGAGAGAGAGAGAGAGAGAGACTTACAGACAGACAGAAAGACAGAGAGACAGGTAGGTAGACAGGTAGAGATATAAGTGAGTGAGTGAGAGAGAGAGAGAGAGAGAGAGAGAGAGAGAGAGAGAGAGAGAGAGAGAAAGAGAGAGAGAAAGAGAAAGAGAGAGAGAGAGAGAGAGCGAGAGAGAGAGAGAGAGAGAGAGAGAGAGAGAGAGAGAGAGAGAGAGAGTCAAAGTCAAAGTCAAAGTCAAAACATTTTATTCCATTAAATTACAATGGTTATTCTTTACATATATATATATATATATATATATATATATATATATATATATATATTTACATTTGAATATTTAAGAAGTGTTCTTTTAATTTCATTTTAAAATTACAGAAGTTGTTAATGCCTCTTAAATTATCTGGTAGCATGTTCCATAACTTAGGTCCACGTATTTCCATTTGTCGTGCCCCTGTATTGGTATTCGATCTCTTGACAAAAAGGGAATTTACTTGGCGTGTCTGGACACCTGATGTGTTCCCTACGGTTTGCAAGGCCATCAACCAATTCGGATAATTCCCATGAATAAGTTTGTAAATAAATAAACATGTGTCATAGCTGCATTTAAAGTGAACTTTGAACCATTTTAATTTTTTTTTTTGATATGTGGGGTGATGTGTTCAAGTTTACTGATATTACCTAGTGCTACTCTGGCAGCAAAATTTTGTAATTTTTGCACTTTTTGCATCTGGGTTTTGTTAGTCGAACCCCAGATGTTTGAACAATAGTTAATTATGCTTAGAGCTAGAGTTTGTACAACCAAGATTCTAGTTTCAGTAGTGATCTGATTTCGTATGTGATTAAGATATAACAGGGTACCCACTACTTTCCTGTGTATTTTGTCAACGTGTGGTTCAAATGTCATGAATCTGTCTATTTGTACTCCTAGATTATTCACTGTAGTGCTCGGTTTGATAGAGCAGCCTTCAAATTCTATGATTGTGTCACTGGGAATTTTAGCAATGTTCTGCCGACTACCTATGAATATACATTGAGTTTTATGTGGATTTAGTTTAAGTCCATTAGTGTCAAAATATAGTTTTGTTTGTGTTAGAGTATCTTGCGCTTTTCTTATTAATGTATTTAAGTTGTTTACTGAATCACTATGAAGAAACTGTGAATCATCGGCGTACTGCACTAGAAGGCAGTTATTTGCTATTGTTGATAAATCATTTATGAAAATTGTAAATAGGATCGGACCTAAAATAGATCCTTGAGAGAGAGAGAGAGAGAGAGAGAGAGAGAGAGAGAGAGAGAGAGAGAGAGAGAGAGAGAGAGAGAGAGAGAGAGAGGTGAATAGAGAAAAGATGGATAGAAAGCTATCCCAAATGAGCGTAAAACCTTCACTTCGGAACTAACAAATAAAGACGAGATTCCCTTTGAATTTGCACTGACATTCTCACGCGAGGCAAATGAGGAGCGAAAGATGAATGAGTATATGGAAACGGAACTTGACATATTATGTAAACAGTAGTAAATTTCGAAAGTTTGCTCTTCATCTTTTTAGTAATTTCATGCCCGTTTCTTCCGCCATTAATCAAAGCCTTGAAGGCACGAAGACTAAAATCTCAAACAAGGTAAATGGAAGTGAGAAGTTGCTTTCATCTCCCGCATATCATTAAAATATTATATATATTTTTTCTTTAACGGAAACGAGATACTTTTTTATCTATTTTATAAATCGGATTACTTGAAACACCTTACATAAAAAGCATTTATATATACATACATACATATAAATATATATATATATATATATACACATATACATACACATATATGTGAATATGTATATAATTAGAAAATAACGACATGCTTACCACCTAACAAGAGCAGATCCCAATTTTGATGATACAAAAGAACTTCCCATTTCTGTTCCTTTCTTGTATCTTCCAGACTAATAACCGTGAGTGAAAGTATGGCAAATTGCGTATCTATAGCGGGCGGGTTTATGCACTGAACAAAGGGTGGATTACCAGCCTTTGTTTCAGAATAATCCTTAGACGTCGACAACCGTTGTTTCTCTCCTCCTCCCTTTCTCTCTCCACCCTTTTCCTTCTTGCCGCATGTTCCCAGTCTTAATATGGGCTTCAGTTTCGCTTCATTTTCGTGTTAGCATTTGTGAAGCTCAAATACTCGCGGTTTGCTGTGACGTTCTAGTAAGATAAAAGGGGTTTGTTTAAAATCATTGCCATTGGTACTGCCGTTACTGGTGTTGCTAATAGCATGATTATCATCATTACTTTCATTACTATCATTATCATTATCATTATGCTCTTTAGAGTGACTGATAGATAGATAGACAAAAAGATTTGGTTATTTGGATATTAGTACTGTCCTAAATGGTGTTGCTAATATCATGATTATCTTTATTACATTTACTAATATCATTCTCATTTTTATTATGATCTTTAGACTGAATGATAGATGGACAGACAGACAAAAAGATATTAATTTCCTTCTACATTTGGTTATTAGTACTTGTTCTTGATAATACCATGATTACCTTCATTATCACTATTACTCTGATTTTTAGACTGACTGATAGACAGATAGACAAAAGGATATCCATTTTCTTCCACATTTTGTCTACTACAAAAATCTCAATACGAAGCTCCTGGCGACAAATGTATCAAAATAGACCACTCGATGTTTGTTTCCTCCGGCCGCTCATTCCCTTCAGATCTGTCCTGTTCCTCGTTAATCGTGGTATCAGAGCGAATCCCAGCGGAATATACCAGAGTAACAAGCTACGTAATGCCTAACACGACCTGAATCTATGAATCTACAAGGGATAAACAGCATCTGGGAAATGATATTCGCAAGTGCTCTTCAAGTCTCCATCAAGAAATTGAATATCCCACGAGTTCTAACTGCCTGCCTAGCGTTGCCTTATGTCTCCATTCTCCATAATTGTTCCTCTCAGACTCAAAATGCAATTTTTGTAATGGGAGCAGTTTAGTGTCCAATACCAGAATGCAGACATTCAGTTCAATAAACACACGAACCTAATTTGGCAACATAATAATAGAGAGAGAGAAAGAGAGAGAGAGAGAGAGAGAGAGAGAGAGAGAGAGAGAGAGAGAGAGAGAGAGAGAGAGAGAGAGAGAACAAGAGCGAGAGAGCGATGGCTGATACACAGTGAACATACAGTTCACAACGATGGCCTCATTCTGGAAGCTCAGTTTACGAAAAATCTGTTCAGTTAATATTTAGTTCCATATATATTAAATAAATATCCTATGATAGAAGTCATTATATATATGTATGTATATATGCATATATATATACACATATATATACACATATATATACACACACACACACATATATATATATATAAATATATATATATATATATATACATGTATATACACATAAATATACATATTTACATATACATATACATACATATATGTGTGTATATGTATTTGTACACACACACGTGTATATATTTATATATACACATACACAGGTCACCACAATATATATACATACATACATACATACACACACACACACACACACACACACACACACACACACATATATATATATATATATATATATATATATGTGTGTGTGTGTATATATTTATACACACACACACGTCAACACAATTATGTATATATATACACATACATATATGTTTATATATATATGTATATGTATATATAAATATATACACGTGTGTGTGTACATATACATATACACACATATATGTATGTATATGTATATGTAAATATGTATATTCATGTGTATATACATATATATATATATATATATATGTATATACACAAATATGTATGCATTTCTGACATTCGTTCACGGTAATATTTATACACGTATATGTATATCAAATGCTTTTTCAGTACCATTAAATGCATTAGATAACTTTGAAACGTGCTCAGATTGCACTAACACTAATGAGAGATGACCTTTGAAATAAGATTACCTAGAATGAGAATTTAAGAAATTTTTCAAGCAACGCTGACAGGTGCAGAAGAAACAAAAATAATTTCCCGTCTTTATTTCTAATATTCCTCCAGTCTTTTGCTTGTTTATTGAAGCCAGGATAAACTAATTCCTGTATTTGTGAACTCACGGACAAGGAAGAATCCCTGCATCGAAACTACCGTACAGCCTTATTATCTATATTTCTAATAGCCCTTGGTAGTTTGAAGGGTTCTGCTTGGTATGTTAAATATGGGATAAACAAATGGAATTTTCACATTTGCCAAATCGGGAACTGGAAGAGGAATCTCTTGTTCTGCAAACGAAAGTGTGGGAAACTGAGGAAGGCGAATCCCTGCATTAAAGCCGTAATTCAACCTTGCCGGAGCTATAAACTCGTACACATTAGGCGATCCATATTCGGCACTGTTACACAACGTCACAGTAGAAAAGAAGCTAATGATAAAAAAGATCTTCATGGTGTCTGGAGCGTGAGAGCAACTGACTGCTTATCTTAAGGTAAGAGGTCTATATGTACCAGTGCTTAGGAACTAGGCTTTCATGCCCGTGTCCCCAAATTCGTTGTTTGCAAGGAATGTGGGAAACATAAGGGATTAAACGACGTTGGAATTATATTTGTGAATGACTTTGTTGCTTATTTTCATAATAATGTTCAATATTCGCAATCGAGATAATCTTGCTTAATCTAGCTTCGTATTAATAATGACGTGAACATAATCTATCACACACACACACACATATATATGTGTGTGTGGATGGATATATGTATATATTTATATATGTATTTATTTATTTGTATATATGTTCATATATATGAGCGACGTCTAGTTAGAGTGGAGACGCCCAGGAGGAGTGCAGACGACACGGCTGTTCACCCTCCTGAAGGACCTGATCACATCAGTAACATTCTTTTTCTATAAAACTGTACTGCAAGTAGTGGGAGAACAACTACAACAGCAATGTATTATGAATATAGGAAAACAAATATTATATATGGAAATTTAAAATACACAATAACAGTCAGTATAGACTTATCCAATACGATTTTGTTTATAATCTAGTAAGTATTATTCACCGTATCCCCCACCCAAAAAAAAAAAAGAAGATCCCCAGCTAATTGTTATACCCCCCCCCCCCAAAGCAAAAGCTGAAATAACACCACCCCTGTTCCTGTAATTTGGATCGAATTCAAAACGGGGTGACAAATATTCATCATAACACAATGTTTATTCCCATTACACTACTTTCCAAAGATATCCAATAATGTATTGATTGTAAATGCACACTTAGCATTGAGAAGAACAAACAAAACAAGGATCTTATAATTTTTTCGACAGAAGTTACGCTGAATGAACCGACCTCATCAAAAATAGGCGTGTAACTATTATGCTAATTATGCTCTGATCTATTATGCAAGCATCCTTTGAATAATCGATTACACTAAGATAGAATATATATCTATATATATATACTTGACTTGTACCGGCACGATTAGCTGTTTTGATAATCCAATAAAAAACTTTTTAACGTATTTTTATCTCTTTTTGTAACATCCACACCAAAGATCTTCGTATTACTTTTGTAATAAGGAGATATTAAAAGGCTCGCGCTTCGTTTGCGGACACACTCGTTGTTACACCATAGTCGTTTTTAACCTAAGAAAAAGTGCACAGGAAATTACCCTCGCGTAATTCATAAAAAATAAGTGTAATGGCGAGAACAGTACTAGTCGAAGTTTGAACTCGCTGTACATACACACACACACACACACACACACATATATATATATATGTGTGTGTGTGTGTGTGTGTGTGTGTGTGTGTGTGTGTGTGTGTGTGTGTGTGTGTGTGTGTGTTTACATATGCACGTATATATATATATATATATATATATATATATATATATATATATATATATGCGTGTAAACATTTGTGTGTCCGTATAGAAAGGCCAAAATTGCGGATAAATGCAACCCGCTCAACTACAGAACCGGGAAACTCCAGATCCCATTTCTTTGCGCCACAGCAGAATGGCGACGCATCAGTCAGCATTACACTGTTCTCCTAACGAATACCGATGGTTCGAAATTATGTTTCGCTCTCTGTCTTGACCTGCATGCCGCTTCGACAAGAAACCGGAGAAGGTACAAGACTTATGATGAAAACATTGGCAACATAAGATTATAGTAATGAAAATGGCTGTATAAAAGGAGCTACATTAATAAAATAGATGTTGGTAAAGATATTTATATTAAAGACAAGAATGGTAATGATTATTTATGTTATTAATATTTTTGCTACTCTCACTGTTATTGATGTTGAATACTCGTGCATCATTATTCAATGAGTATTTTTCTTTTCTTTTTCCCAAAGGACAATCAGTGAGGAAATATTTAGTTTTGCTTATGTTTTGTTTTGTTAAGCGTTGATTACTTTGCAGTGTTAAAAGTCATTCCCAAGATTAGACTGGGTACACGAACAATATGCATTATTTAAAAATAATTCTAAGAAATACTAAGCTTGCAGGTGGAGAAAATAACTTTTCGTTAATTCATATTCAGTACCGAGTCATATGTCACAGTAATACAGATGACAGTTATGAGGAAGATTTCCATAATGTCTGAAACGAGAGAGCTCCACTTCCTGCAAGAGCGAATATGTAATTATACTGTCATAGCCGAAATGCAATAATATTACCTGTACTGCAGAGTCAGCGTTGGAGATTGGGCTCAAATTACTTAATAAAAAACGCTTAGCACAAATAAGTATCGTCGAATAATTGAATATCTCAAAAATGGAACGAGAAACTTTTTATGTATCATCATAATCATCATTTACTATTGTAACCTCATGCAGATATCTCTTTCAGTGTAGCCTTATCTGTCTAAACAAAAATATAACAAATTTGAATTTGAAATGAAGAAGATCTATGATACAAGCAAATGAACATGACTGTGTAACTAATGATTATATTTGAAAAAAAAAAGATAATTGGCATATAAGATACGTTGTTGTAGTCGATCATTATTCTTAATATTTTCACTCTTTTGGGTGGTATGTTTCATAGGAAGATAAACTAATTGTATTTCCAAATTTGCTAACTTGGGTCTTGTAAGGGGAACTTCCTGTGCATCGAGAGAAAGTGTTGGAAACTGAGGAAGGCGAAAGCTTGCATAGAAGCTGTAGTTCAATCTTGCTCGAGATTGATTGATTATTTCAAATCATTTGCCGAGTAAACAGCTAAGGTCATTAGCGGTGAAGACCTTACGGGATGAAAATGATAGAATATTTAAGACGTTTAAGAATCTATCAATAAATAAGGTCTTATGAAAATGAAACTTCCTAAATCGGTTATATTCGGCACCATTGCATTAAATAATAACCAGAAGGATAATTGAGAAACATTCACAATAAGAGATGAAATTGAATCGTAACATTTCGACCGGATTATATCTGATATTGGTTCGTCTGATGAGGAACTTCTGACTTTCGAAAAGTTACGAATCAGTTTCATTTATTGTGCCTCCTTCCTTTTCATTTCGTGCGCACGGTACTTTTGTTTGTGTATAAGTTCAATAAGAAGGATCTTCACGATGTCTGGAATCAGCGTAATGATGATTCCTCTCATGACAAGAGGCCTATTTAACCCCACGAACAGGAATGTGATGTTCCTTGCAGAATTACATACAATAGTGAAGAAAACGTATTATCGCAAAATAGTAAAGATATGTTACTTTATACGATGTTGCTATTAATATGTTTGTCTACTTTTACATGCATTTATATATATATATATATTCATGCATGTATGTCGGCCAAATTGATGAAGGAATATAGTCTGCTGATCATGCAAATTATGCAAAAAATGCAAATTTATTATTATGAATGTATGAATGTATGATACAAATTTTCACGCACCATCTTTACAATCAGGTAAACAAATGTTTTTTCTCTCTCTCAAAAAACGTAAAACAGAAAAACAGATATGGGTATATCTGCCAGTCACAAGCAATGATTATTTGCTGTTATATTTATTTTAGTGTATTTTGGATTTATAATAAGTAACTGCAATGGAAAAAATGGTGAACCTGTGCTGACGTCACGAAAAAAAACCCCAAAAAACGCGGGAATACTGCACCGTTACCTTTCGAGGCCAGATGGATCATCCCCAAAGACTGGAATCTTCTTATAGTCAGGGACAGTCATTAAAGTCAAAGCTTTTGGTCAGAAGGGTTACCCATTTGAACACTCATAGGCATCCGTGACATAAGATAGGGCCCTAGTGCAATATAAAGTAAATGTCATCTGAGAAATCACGCTCTCAAATGCCTGAGAGATTTTCACGCATATGGGAAAGATTAGAAACAGCAAGAAAAATAAAATCAGTATAAATTCACTGATTCTCTTCAAAGTATAATTTATTTTTCCCTGAGCTGATAAGCAATGTCTCTCCAATTCATTAATCACCAAATAGTCAAAACCAATGCCAATAGCCTTAACAAATATTTTAATTAAGTTTCAGGTAAAGGATAATTAATCACAGAAGTCATTGTACACAACTAAGACAACTAATAGCGATATTTTCAAACTCGGCGCAACCTCACGGCAATGACTGAGCTGCAGTTGCTATGATATGGGTGGAAGACTCGGTCGAGCGAGATGTTCAATATGACAAATTCCAAGCGTATGATTATGTATGGATGAATGAATGCATGAACGAACGAATGAATGAATGAATGAATGAATGAATGCATGAACGAACGAATGAATGAATGAATGAATGAATGAATGAATGAATGAATGAATGAATGAATGAATAAATGAATGAATGAATGAATGAATGAATGAATGAATGAATGAATGCATGAGTGAATAGATATATGCATGTGTGTGTGTGTGTGAGTGAACGAGTGAGTGAGTGAATGCGTGTGTGCATGTACGTTTCCGCGCGTGTGTGTAGGGATTAAAAATAAGTGAAAACCATAAAATAAGAGAAAACGCTGCGCCTCGGAACCGAAAACTCCCGCTCCCATTTCTTTGCGTCAGAACGTAATGCCGACGCATCAGTCAGCATTACACTTTTCTCCTAACGAATACTAATGGTTTGAAATTATGTTTCGTTTTCTTTCTTGGGCTGAATGGAGCTTCCATAAAGATAAAAAATAAGTTGCAATGATGGAGCGACATCATGATGACTTCAGTAATGGTAATGATGATGGTATGAAGATAATTGTAATGGTGATAACAAAACATAGGGAAAAATCATGAGAATATTGGTGATAGTAATATTGTGTACTTTAATAGAAAGGTTAATAATATGCCAATAATTCGAACTACGATAAACATAAGGGGGAAAAGGATGAAAATGTATAATGTTATTTTTATCATCATTGTTATTGAATATTTGTACCTGTTAACTTGGTCGCTGTTTTCATTAATAGTTTATTTATTATTTGCTTTAGGTAGTCTGTTATCATTTCTTTTGTTTAATTTATTTACTGATCTGTTTCTTTTTGTTAACGAAATATGTTGATGGTTTTAGTGTCTGCGCCCCAACCACGCTTAACAATAGGTTGTACTTTAAAGACCGGGTATGCAAATAACTATGAATATTTGAATTTGAATAAAACAAAATGCTATCCTGCATGCAAAAGAGAACATAAACTCAGCTACGTATGACGTCCTATTCCGTGTTGTAATTATAACCCAAAACCCTCTCCGGCACTTGGAGAAATGCCACTCGCAAAGGTTCAAATTTACATGCATTTCGATTCTAGTAAAACCCGAGAAAAACAGATTGTATCAAACCTTTATTCTCTGTTCTTCTGATCTTCCACGATCTATGAAGATGACAATCTGATACGTACAGTTTCTATTGTGCCGTATTATCACTCCTTATATGTTTTCAATTAAAGAATTGATAGGTGTATTTTTTTTTATTTCTAACAAGAATGAGAATTTCAGTTTGGGAAACTGCGGGAGGTGAAGCCTTGCATTGTAGTTCAGTCTCGCCTTCTAATAGCCCTTGGTAGTTTGAAGGATTCTGCTTGGTATACTGAATATGGGATAGACGAATGGAATTTCCACCTTTGCCAAATCAGGAACTGGAAGAGGAATTTCTTGCTCCTTGAAGGAAAGTGTGGGAAGCTGAGGAAGGCGAATCTCTGCGTTGAATCCGAAGTTCAACCTTGCCGAAGCCAGAAACTCGTACACGTTCGGCGATCCATATTCGACACTATTACACAAAGCAACAATAGTAAAAAAAGTAATAATGCAAAGGAACTTCATGGTGTCTGAGATAAGAGAGCAGTAATGACCCCTTTTTATGTCGTAGGCTCTATATGTATTCATTTTTGGGAACTGTGCTTTCTTAACCGAGTTCCTTCCTCTGTTGTTAAGCAGGACAGGGGAAGTACACCTTGTAAACGCAATACTGGAGAAATTTCACTCTTACTCATCGAAAAATGTCACTATACTTGTTATTGTTTCATTAGAGGTTTAAACTTTAACACATTCTTTGTAATAATTCGTAATGCAAGCTTCACTATCAGAACAAATATATACTCAGTAAGATATATGCATAAATATATCTGTCGTAGCCACTCTCAATATTTACAAATATTTATAAAAACATTTCCACGGATATTCTTCTTGAAATGACGATGGATTATCTATAGCAAAATACACTGTCACAACACATATATACATATATACATTTATAAAATATTCATCTATCAATATCTGTGTGTCTATTTATATCAATACATGCATATATATATATATATATATATATATATATATATATATATATATATTTAGACACACACACGCACAAACGCATATATATATATATATATATATATATATATATATATATATATATATATATTTAGACATACACACACGCACAAACGCATATATATATATATATATATATATATATATATATATATTTAGACATACACACACACACGCATATATATATATATATATATATATGTATATATATATATAATGTATATATATATATATATATATATATATATATATATATATATATATATATATATATGTATGCACACACGCAATCACGTATATACACACGCACGCACGCATACACACACAGACACACACACACACACACACACACACACACACACACACACACACACACACACACACACATATATATATATATATATATATATATGTGTGTGTGTGTGTGTGTGTGTG
>NC_061828.1:5225561-5230561 GCF_019202785.1 Penaeus chinensis | reverse complement strand
TATTCTTATTGCTATCACGTGCGTGCATTGTATCCTCGCTTGAGTGTGGTTCCTCGCTTCCAGATGACCTTTTCTCCTAATAATCATTTTCTCATTTAAAACTTATCCCTTCATTTGCGAAGCCAACTTAAAAAAGACAACTTAACACTTCGAACTTTAACACTGCAAACACTCGAATCGAAGCCTACATTACAGTCGGAAAAGTCGCACTTTCGACTGTATTTACAAAAGCTCTTAAATCACTTAGCTTAGCTGCGAAAGTCAACTCGGGTGATGACTAAGCTACTTATGAGTCAGTAACGATGACACGAGAGGCTGGAAAGTTATTATAGTTATAGTTATTATAGTATAGTTATTTTAGTGCTAAGAGGTCGCGATCGTAACGACAAGATTTTAGATAGAAGGTGGTGGTAGTGGTAATAATAACATATGTGATGCTGAATATGAATATGATAATGATAATGATCATGATAGCGATGGTAATTATGAGAATGATGAAGATGATGATGATGATAACAAAATAACGATAACAGTGATAATGATTCTCAAAAAAATAAGATACTACTGATAATAATGAAGGAAATTATATTGACAATGACGATGATGTTTATGATAATCAAAATCATAATTATGATTTTAACTTGAACATAATAATGTTGATGATAATCATAGTAACAATATAGTAATAATAATTATGTCTAAAAGAAATACTAATAATGATGATGATGATGATTATAATGATACAACAACAACTACTACTACTACTACTACTAATGATAATAATAATAATAATAATAATGATAATGAAAAAAAAAAAAAATTGGATAACAAAAAAAAAACAATGATTATGATGATAATGATTATGATTATGACAATGACCGTGGTAATGATAAAGATGATAATAATAATATAATTATTAGAATAATTGATGATAACAACACTAGTTATAATAGCAGCAACTACAAAGATACAATAATGATAAAATGATAGTCATAGTGACAAGAATAACAATAATAACAGTTGCAGTATTGATAGCGAAAATAATTACAACAAAGATGAAAAAACAACATCAACACGAACAACAAATATACACATATTCATAGTGAGAATGCAAAAATAATGACAATAACAGCTGTGTTCATGTATTTAACGATGATAATAATGAAAACAGTATTAGTAACAGCAGAGACAACAACGACAATGACAGCTATAATATTAAATATATAAGTAATAATAATAATGATGATGACAATAACAATGATAGAAATAAAAATGATGATTATGATAATGATAATGGTAATGGTAATGGTAATGGTAATGGTAATGGTAATGGTAATGGTAAGGATAATGATAATGATAATGATAATGATAATGATAATAATGATAATAATATGTTAATAGTAATGAAGATAAAAATAACAATAATGGTAGAAATGGAAACAGTAATACTAATACTGATAATAATGATAATGATAATGATAGAAAAATAAAATATAATGAAATAAAAATAAAATATAATGAAATAAAAATTAACAATAAAAATAAAAATTAAATAAAGATAATAATAAGAATAATAATAAAAATCATAATGATAGCGACGGTTAATACTGATAATGATAATAATAGTACTAAACAACTACTGCTGCTACTACTAATGATAATGATGATAATAATAATAACAATAGTAATAATGATGATATTGATAGTCATAATAATATTTATAATGGTAAAAATAATAGTAATAATGATAATAATAATAATATAAATAATAATAATATAATAATAATAATAATAATAATAATAATAATACAAATTATAATAATAATGATAGTAAAAATAATGATAATAGTAATAATGATAATAATAATAATAATGATGTTAATAATGATAATGATAATAGTGATAGTAATAATCATAATGATAATGATAATAGTAATAATGATAATAATAATGATACTACTACTACTACTACTAATAATATAATAATAATAATGATAATAATAATAATAATGATAATAATAGTAATAATTATAATTATCATTATTACTATTATCATCATTATTATTATACTTTTATTCCTATCATTTTTATTATTATTATCATTATTATTATTATTATTATTATTATTATTATTATTATTATTATTATTGTTATTATTATTATTATTGATAATAATAATATTATTATTATTATTAATAATAATAATGAAAATAATGATAATAATGATATTATTATTATTATTGTTATTATTATTATTATTGTTATTATTGTTTTTGTTATAATTATTATTACTATTATTATTATTATTATCATCATTGTTATTATAATGATAATAATAACAGGAATAATAATAATATTAATGATGATAATGAAAATGATAACAACAAAACAACAACAGAAACATCAAATAATAATAATAATAATAGTAATAATAATAGTAATAATAATAATGATTTTAGTAATAATAATAATAATAATAATAATAATAGTAATAATAATAGTAATAATAATAATGATTTTAGTAATAATAATAATAATAATGATACTAATAATAATGATAATAATAATAATAATGATAATAATAATAATAATGATAATAATAATAATGATAATGATAATGATAATAATAATGATAATAATAATAATGATAATGATAATGATAATGATAATGATCATGATAATATAATGATAATAACAATAATAATAGTAATAATAATAATAATAGTAGAAATAATAAAGATAACAATAACAATAACAATAAGATAACAATAACAATGATAAAAACAACAACAACAAGAGCAAATAATAATAAAAATAGTAATAATATGAGAAGTATGATAAAATAATCATCATAATTATTATAATAGCATTAGAATAACAATAAATATAATAACAATAAGAATAAGAACAGTAACAATGATGATCATAATGATAAAAAATAATAAAAACAACAATAACAAGGCTTAAAACGATAATAGATAATCACCATTTTACTGATAGATAAGAATGGTCTATTAATATCACTATCGCTCCGTATGCTGTATCACTGTTGTGTTTCTGGATTTATGAGTCCACGTTGAACTATATAAAAAATGCCCAGAAACCTGCAAAAGATGATATAAAGATACTTAAGCATTTTTTATGTGACACAAAAGACAGTTCTCTGGATAGGATTTATGACACCGTTTCTTTTCTATTCGTTTCTCTTGCTTTTCCTTTTCTTTCTCTCTTGCTAACCTTCCCGTTCCTTTTTTTTTTGTTCCTTGCTTTCTTTTTTTCCCCTTTTTATTCATTTTTTTTTTCTTTTTTCTTTTTTTTTTCTTCCTCTCTATTCCTTTTCTATTTTCTTTTGGTATTCATTTCTCCTTCTCTTTTTATTCCATTTAAGTTCTTCTCTCTTCTTCCCTTACCATTTTTTTCTTTCTCTCTTTCTTCCCTTCCTATTCATGTCTCTCCTCTACCTTATCCACTTCTCTTCTCTCTTTCTCTTTCTCCCTTTTTCTTCTTTCTCTTTCTCCCTCTTCCTTCTTTCTCTTTCTCCCTCTTTCTTCTTTCTCTTTCTCCCTCTTTCTTCCTTCTCTTTCTCCCTCTTTCCTCCTCTTCCTTTCTCATTACTATAGGGCGAGATCTCACAGGGGCCATAATGCAATATATCATCTTAATTCTAAACGACCGTCCGTTGCATTAATGATATTATAAAATTTGCAACATGATTATTGGTATTCACGATTGCTCTTCTCCAGAATATCGGGAATTCTAATAATGCTAGCAATAGCAGTGGCAGAAGGAGAAGGATATACGATAATAATATGATAATGATATCAAAAACAGCAAATTAATCATAATGATGGTATTATGATTAATAATATAGGAGCAGTTGTCGTGGTAACTCTAGAAGTAATAGTAGATGTTGTTCTTGTAGTAATAGTAGTAGTAGTAATAATAGTAGTAATAGTAGTAGTAATAGTAGTAGTAGTAGTAATAGTAGTAGTAGTAGTAATAATAGTAGTAGTAGTAGTAATAGTAGTAGTAATAGTAGTAGTAATAGTAGTAGTAATAGTAGTAGTAATAGTAGTAGTAACAGTAGTAGTAGTAGTAATAGTAGTAGTAGTAGTAATAGTAGTAGTAGTAATAGTAGTTGTATTAATAGTAGTATTAATAGTAATAGTAATAGTAGTAGTAATAGTACTAGTTGTAGTAGTAGTAATTGTAGTAGTAATAGTAATAGGAGTAGTAGTAGTAATAGCAGTAATTATAGAGATGATTATAATAACAACAAAAACAGCAAGACTAATACTATTAATCACATTAATGGTTAACAGTGGAATGAAAACACTTACCTACGCGTACTTACATACTGCAACTGCAACCCAGCAAACGGCACACACGACACCGAACAAACAGCAGAACATAAACCATTCGTATAAATACTATTTACGAGGAGATACATTTTACGAACTGACTGTAAGACACACAATATAAACAGACTCAAATAGCGATGGAAATTCTCTCTCCCTCTGCTTTCACCCTCTTTGCACGCTATTATGCATTCATCGTACAAGAACCAGTGAAAAGATACTGATAGACGGCGGAATGAAGATTTTAAGAATTATATGAAAGAGAAAACGTGCAGAAGCTTTTGTGCTAAATACTTTTCTTGTCTGCGTTTCGGAGTCTGTTATGAAAGGAAGTGAAATAATGGACAAAAAAAGGAAGAATAGGTGATAATGAGCCTAATGCTTGTATAATGGAGGTATTAGCTTTGAGAATAGCAGTACTGGGAACGTTTTAATAGTGATCATTATCTTGATGATAATGATAATGATGATGATGATGTTGACGAGGATGATAGATGATCATGATTCTTATGTTGTCGATAACAACTACTACAATGACGAGGATGGTGATGGTGAAGATGATGGTGAAGATGATGGTGATAGTGAAGATGATGGTGAAGATGATGGTGATGATGATAAATGATAATGGTGATTCTAATGATT
>NC_061828.1:5210561-5213061 GCF_019202785.1 Penaeus chinensis | reverse complement strand
CGTCCACAGTTTCACCAGATTCTCAAAGGGGTAAGTGACTCTAAAAAGGTTAAGAACCACTGCTCTAAACTGTGCAACTTTCAGCTACGTTTCAGCGACTCCTATAAATGAGCTACAATAAAACACTAAACGACAATAAAAACACGTCTTCCTGTGCAGGGTGGAAGGTATATAATTATTTTTAGTAGCAATGATACAAATAAAAAGTAGTAGTTTTAGTAATAGTAGTGGTATTAGTAGCAGCAACAGCAGCAGCAGCAGTAGTAGTAGTAGTAATAGTAGCAGTAGTTGTTGTTATAGTTGTTAAAATTAAAGGGACAACCCAGAGCGATCCAATAACCATGGCAATGTATGAGCTGAAAGTTAGCATGGTCAGCGCTTTCTGGAAGCTGCCATGATCTTCCGAGAAATCAAAGCTAAGTATATCTAGCACAACCTTATTAGCTCCAGACAAATCCATAACGAAGCCCAATCCAGAATCTGCAGCATTCGTCCACGAACCCAAGCAAATAAGTGCTTATAACTTCAACACGGATGATCCCTCAGACCAAATCCTTCAACACATGGCTCGCTAAAAGCATTTCGGTATATAAAAATGAGCTCTATTTCTTTCGTTTTTTTTTTTTTTTTTTTTTTTTTTTTTTTTTTTTAATAAATTATCTCCATTGCCATTTTCGATCCTCCGGTCTGCTTTGTCTGAGACCTCGATCAGCTACTGACTACCTCGCTGTGAAAATGTTCTAGTCGAGAGCCGAGTGTATTGCAATATGCATATTTTAGGTTAATTAAAGTGAATGTTGCAGTAGACATTGTATAAAGTGACAATTAGAGGCCATTAAGAGGAAGACATGATAGTAATAAACAAAAGTTTTAATGCTAGTAATAGTAATAGGCAATGGTAATGATAGTAATAGTTATATTTATAATACTTATACTACAATTAATGATATTGAAAGCATCATAGGGAATATAATGATACTGAAAGAACATAAGAATATAAGCGAAAAAATACAACATGGGACTGAATTGCTTTGCGAAATTTTAAACAAATGAAAAGAAAAAGAAAAAAAAGACAGGTGGATATAGAAAGAGATAAAATTTGCATCCCTGGCGATATCTGACCTGGATTAGCTTATGCAACCGTGCGCGATAAAAAAGAAAAAAATACGAGTCATTTGTCCTCTGTAATAGTGACCAAAAATACATTTTCGGGGCTGATGGCGTACTGGCAACTTGGATTTTAAAGGGCGCTCACAGACATTTACGTGAGTTATTTATCTGTGGAAATGAAACATCAAATTTAATTTTTCTGATGGTACATTAATTGTATATACATACATACATATACATACATGCATACATACATACATACATACATACATACATACATACATACATACATACATACATACATACATATATACTTATATACATACATACATACATACATACATACATACATACATACATACATACATACATACATACATACATACATACATGCATACGTACATACATACATACATACATACATACATACATACATACATACATACACATGCACACACACACATACACACACACACACACACACACACACACACACACACACATATATACATATACACACACACCCCCGTTTAAACATACATACATACATACATACATATATATATATATATATACACACCCATAAACACACAAACACACAGACTCTCTTTTTCTCTTATACACATATACTCACGCGAGTTCAACTACTGTTGCTGCTGCTACTTATTATTTATATTACTATTACTACTATTGTTACTATTACTGCTAGTGTTACTATTACTACTATGGTTACTATTACTACTAAGGTTACTATTACTACTATTGTTACTATTACTACTTCTATTGTTACTATTACCACTACTATTACATAATTTTTACTTATACACCAACTATTATCACTATTACTACTATTATTCCAGCATTATTACTTATACTTCAACTATTATCACTATTACTACTACTACTACTATTGCTATTATTATTACTACTATTATCACTATTAGCACTAATACCATTTTAATATTATTCTTACTATTAGCACTCTTAATACTAGTAGTATTATTACTCTCACTTCTAATTCGTGGTCAGTAACAAGCACAAAGCAACAGAGGCAACAAGAACCCACCTCCTTACCTATGCTAAAAGCACTCAAGCCGATGCTCAGATGTCAAGATTTGTATGTTTTCCATAAAATGGGTATGATAAGGGAAAATTAAAGGGCAGAGATGATTTAATTTCTTATGTCTTACTAGTCCATTTCCATGCAAATCATTTACGGGTTTTTCAATGCTAATAATACTTGTGGTATTTGAGATACGGATGTTAATAATAACAATGAAGATTTATGATGAAAATGTATAGTGATTATGATGACAATGAAAGTGAATGTAACGAGGATACCAGTAACTTTGATCTAATTATGATATTAATGGTAGCATTGAAAACAAAC
>NC_061828.1:5190561-5205561 GCF_019202785.1 Penaeus chinensis | reverse complement strand
AATTCAAACCAGAGCCACGTAAACCTACATTATGAAGGTTTTGTCGCCTGATTTCGCTCCCGTAACTCTATTTATTAAAGTGGATTTTTTTTTTCCAAGAAAACTCGCAGTTTCGAGAAGTGATGGTCTGCCACAAATTATCTGTGAATACTCTGAAGAACAGAGGAAGAAAACACTGTTATGCCGCATGAATTTGGTTGTGATATTGTAATCTACAGTATATTCAAAAGAAATGAACTGATGTATGTATGGCATGTTATATTCACCTACGGTCTTCAGGAGCTTCTTATATCATCCGTCAGTTCCATGGTTTACCGCTGCCTCAGACTTGCTTTTCAGGAGACTTCCGTAACTTGCTCAGTAACTTCCAGTTGCTATTTTTGCTAAGAAAAAATCAAACACGTATATATGCATTTATATATATATATATATATATATATATATATATATATATCACACACACACACACACACACACACACACACACATATATATGTTGCACATGTTTAAATAAAGTAGTAGTATTATTCTTGATATTTCGTTTTCCGAAACAGACCCTGTGTAATATCTTTTCAATTCCTTTCGTTCAAAAGAGCATAGAGATGATAAATTTCATAAAAACGGAGAAAACATTTAAGTCTCATTCAACACACTCGCAGTTATGATACGCATTAATCAAATTGGCGGTCGTTTGAATGCGTCATGAGTAAGCGGTCCATCCAAACTGCCATTACTCAAACACTGTTCATCACCGCTGATGACAACTTCATTCAGCCGATCGGACAACATTTCTGCGGAAATTCGTGGTGTCTAACACTGTATACTCACGTGTGTGTGTGTGTGTGTGTGTGTGTGTGTGTGTGTGTGTGTGTGTGTGTGTGTGTGTGTGTGTGTGTTGGTACGAGATTGTTTTGTTTAGTGGATGTATGTTTGTGTATCTGTGTATGTCTAATACCGCAATACGTGTGTGTTTGCATATGTGTGCGTGTGTGTAATTATTTAAGTGCGTATGAATTGAATTTCTATCTGCCTGATAAAATGCATGCGTGTGCGTTTTAGCATGCGTGAGCGTGAGGCCGTGCAGTTGTAAGCGAGGGATGATGTTCAGACGGGTGGACATTAAGAATTATCTTAATGGACTTGGCCGAGCGGAATACATACCAGTTCATATCATGACCTACAACCGTGTTACTTCAACTGTGAATATTAATCGCACGTGTTCATTTTAATTTATCGTAGCCTGAGTTTTATATTTTTTTATTTGTGACCATAACATCGATATATTATCTGCGGTATAAATCATTAGAGACTGAGGGAGATAGATTACACACACAATACTGGACGCTGAAATACTATCAGCAATGATTAAAAGGGTTATGATACATATACGCTCCTCTAAACTTATCCCTTTATGATTTTGTGTATCTATTTTACGTGCGTTGTGCATGAGGACACACCCACGTACGTAGATTTCCCCCTAGAGTCTGTTTTACCAACTACCGTTCCCAATGTACGAACCGCAAGTTTCGGTTCTTGTATTCGAAACACGTGAAACCTACTCGAAAGGTTCACACACAAGAGTCACATATTGTATTTTTTGCCAACGCTGCGTGATGAACTTTGAAGATGAGGGGGGGGGGGGGGGATGCCTATGAATGCTGCTCTTGCAAGTATGCTTCTAACTGTGCGTAGTTGTACATAGTACATCAGAATGTAATTTCTAAAGATCGAGTTTATATTTGCGTGTAAAACCAGCGTATGTATGTTTAGATATCACTAGTCTTTCCTGGTAATAGCTTGTTAAAAACAAATCCACTGCTATATTTCCTCTATTTCTGCTTTTCATTCTCGCACATGCTTTGTCTAAAGGGATACTCAAAAACCATAATAAATGTTTAAATTTTCAATATCTTTTCGAAATGTGTTACTAAATAAATATTTTTCTCGTTGTTTATTAACTTAATGCTCTATACATTGGTGAAGTAATTTTCCCATTTTTCTTTGATAATCGTCTATATCAGTCATGACTATATATTTCATAATATATCATACATCATTCATACTTAATCTTCTCATCAGTCTTCAACGAGTTTGAGGTTATAATCAATAATGTTCTTCTTTAAGGAATGATAACCGTTTAAAAATAAATAACTAAAGTTGACGTTTTTAATAACATTTAATGTGCAGAAAATGAAAACTCGGAATAAATACAAGTATGTTATATTCATAAAAGTAATGCAATTACTAAAATATTTAGATTAATTAAATCAAGCAAAATTGATAGTCTGATTCATGCGGAGATGTTTGCCAATATTGAATACTTCAATAATGAAATATAAATTACATCCTAGATTTTCATATTCAGTTTTACAGTAAGCACCAATCCAGAAATAGATTAAAACTCATCTCATATTATATCAAAAGCAAATATTTATTATCTTTCGACTTACAAAAGGACACAAATTGCAAAATCATCGCATCCTTTGGCTCTGTTGACTAAAGCAAGTTTCTATACTTAGCAGACTCTATGAGCGAATCCGCGGGGTCAAAATCTTTTCCATTGGTTTTCAATTCGCTTCCTACCATGTTGTATAATATGAAATTATCCACAATTAAAGACCATAATCATAATAAATTTCATATAAAAGTTATCTGTTAAATCATTTAAAAAAACCTCTCACCCTCTTCACAGGAAATTATTACACTAAGGATAACAACGCCAATGGCATTAACAATATGTATCCTGTATTTCTACATTCACAGAAAACGACTTTTGAACGCGGAATTACTAATGAAAATAACGATAACAAAATGATGATGGTGATAATAATTATAATAATAATAGTAATATAATTATCATCACCATCAATTAAATGATGGTGGTGATAATAGTGATGATAATAACAATTGTAATAATGATACTAATACTGACAAAATAGTAGTGATAATGATAATGATAACTAATAATAATAATAATAATAAATAAAAGTAATAACAGTGATAATAATAATAAGAAGAGTACTAATTTTACTGTTACTACTAAAAGTTATAGTAATAATAATGATAATAATAATAATAATAATAATAGTAATAATAATAATAATAATAATAATAGTAAAAACAATAATAATAATAATAATAATATAATGATAAAGATAATAATAATGATAATAACAATACTGATGATAATAATAATAATAATAACAACTATTATTACTATTATTATCATCATTACTTTTGGTATTCTTATCATTATAATAATAATAATAATAATAATAATAATAATAACAATAATGATAATGATAATAATAATAGTAATAATAATAACAATAATAATATTAATTGTTATCATTGTTTTAATGGGAATATTGATATTGATAATTGATAATAATCAAGTTATTATAGCCTAATATAATATAGAGCAACATAACGTAATATGGAAATGATAGCGAATACGAAATCGAACATGAAAACGAAATTTCAAAAAATAAAAACGAAAACCGAAAATAATTAAAGAAAATAAAAATAGAAATGGAAAAAAACAAAGAAAACAGTAATAAGGATAGAGAGGGTGATGACGATGAACAATAATAATGATAATGATAATAATAGTTATGAAAATTATAATAATAGCTATGAAAATTATAATAATAGTCATGAAAATGATAATAATAGTTATGAAAATGATAATAATAGTCATGAAAATGATAATAATAGTTATGAAAATGATAATAATAGTTATGAAAATGATAATAATAGTTATGAAAATGATAATAATAGTTATGAAAATGATAATAATAGTTATGAAAATGATAATAATAGTTATGAAAATGATAATAATAGTTATGAAAATGATAATAATAGCTATGAAAATGATAATAGTTATGAAAATGATAATAATAGTTATGAAAATGATAATAATAGTTATGAAAATGATAATAATAGTTATGAAAATGATAATAATAGTTATGAAAATGATAATAATAGTTATGAAAATGATAATAATAGTTATGAAAATGATAATAATAGTTATGAAAATGATAATAATAACAACAGCAATAATAATAATAATAATAAAAACACTATTGATAATAATAAACGGAAGGAAAATTTATATTCATGATCCCTAAATCCCACCTTTTCGCATCTACTTAATGAAATAGTATGAAAATGCGATCAGGATTCCGATTAAAATCTCGTTTAATTAACTCATACATCCGCAAGAAATAATTCCCTGTTTTATTAAACCTTTGATACCCTAAAACAATAATTAAAAAAATGGATCACGACGATACCAAAAAAATATTTAAACTATTTTGTCTATCGATAATTATGATGTAACGGATAAAAAAAAAAAAAAAATACTTTACACTAACTAAATTCAATTATACTGATGGTATTACTGATAATGAAAATTGAAAAATAATAATGATAATGACATATGATGAGATAGTAGAAATGGTAATTACGGTGATTATGATGATGATGTTATGATAAGGATGTTTATCATACTAATAACAATGTTATGAATATTATCTAAAACACCGTCGATGTTGATAATAGTAACGATAATAATTGGCGATGATGATAATGGTAATGATGATAATGATGATGATGTCATTAATGATAATGAAATTAATGATGATATTATTGATAATGATGATGATGGTAATAATAGTAAGAGTAATGATGCTGATCATGAGGATAGTAATGGCAATTGTAATATTTCCAAAAATGTTATTAATAATAACAACAGCAACAAGAAAAAAACATTAGCAAACCAGAGAGAGAGAGAGAGAGAGAGAGAGACGGAGATAATCGGAGAAAAATAGAAGCATATAATACTTTTACTCTCCCTCTCTCTCTTCATCCCCATGACGACATAAATCACAGCCTTGTTCTCGTGAAATATGATTTTGGTGGTGATTAAAGTCCATCGTAAATAAAAGAATATGGATTCCGGCTTGCCACGTGAACCTGTCACACACTTTTTTTTACTAAGACTGATAAATGAGGCAGCAAGCTTTATCAAATCCAGTAGGATTATTTTAAAATGTGTAAATGCACGACGAAGCAATAACTTTTGTAATGAAATCGAAAGTTACGCAGGGTGAATAGTAATGTTGCAGTGCTTGCTTTAAATGCTCGCTCAGTAAGTAACTTTTCATATATATTCTGTAAATGTACATGTGTTGAAACCATGGCAGGCAAAAACACAATACACAAACTAGATTTATTGAAAAGCGAGACAACAGTTATGTGTGAATATTTTATCTGGTTCATAATTAATCATTACTCATAAAAGGAATCTCTTCAGAGTAACACATAACGTAGTTGAACATTAGATAAGGTATTGCCACCGTTTGAAACAACTACCCAAATTTAATACTTACATTGTTCAACAAATTGGTATATAATTGATCACAAAGGCTTGTAGAATGAAAATAGAATATCGTTTTCCAACTAATATGCGTATTCGACATCTCATATTACTATTATAGGAAAAGGCAGCCTTGGCGGTTGAAATGACGTGTGAGCAAGTTCGCTCTCAGATCTAGGAAGCGATTATCACACGATGAAACGAAAACAGTAAAAAGTTTGTTTCATTTGTTTATTCAGTAAGCGTAATAGTGAGAGAGATTCAATAGCAGACAACCGTAATTACTATCAATAACCACTGATAGTTTGTCCTTTACTTGGCATGCTGAATATAGGATAAACCAACGGGATCTGTACATTCGTTTGATCTGGAACCGCAAGAGGAATCTCTGCTTCTTTGAAGAAAGTTCTAGGAAGCTGCGGAAGGCGAACCCCTGCATGGAAGCCGTAATACACCCTCGCCGGCACCAGGAACTCATATACATCAGCTGATCCATATTCGCCACTGTTGCACAAAACCACGATGGTGAAAAGTGTGAGAACTAGCAGAGCCTTCATGGTTTCTGAAGCGTGAGAATGGTACTGACAATAGTTTCTGATAAGAGCCCTTATATGTTGACCGTATTGGGGAACTATTATTCCATATCCGAGTCCCCGCATACTTGTTTAGTCATTTAGAATTGTTAGATTAAACTTTAAATTACGTGATTCATCTTTGGCAAATGCACTAGTAACCCTGAGATAACTATTTTTCATTTTAAGTGGAAATGGAAAACATTATACACTTATACATATACGATTTTGAAGAATTGTTGGTAAAAAAAAAAAAAAAAAAAAATAATAATTGATTCACATCGTAATTTCCATGTATGACCCCGTTATACAGTGGGTGAGAGTTCACAAATAAGTTTGATAGATAAATTCTAAAATATGTTACTGACTTGCTTATATTCATTTCGCAAATATTATTCATTGATTCTTTGCTTCCGGAATGTGATATGAGGCGGTTACCATGGCGTTAAATGGAATTGGATATTCCTTCAGAATTAAAGCAAATACGTCCAGGACGAAAAAACGCCAGCTGCAACGAGAGGAATTTATAAACGTTAAATAATCCTCTTGGATAAAAAATGCAGTTGTACTTCTTTATCGTCAGCTCTTTTTTACTCATACACTTTCGGAAAACATTATATGTTATTATAATTTCTACCTTAGTAACAGAGTCCAACATGGCGTTTTTACCAGGGTTATGCAAATGTAATATTCTTAATCAAATTATTTCAGTAGAATTCATACTTGACACTTAGTAATGAAGTTTGAAGTCCATACTTACATCTTACATTTCCAAACACATATTTTATTGCACCGGATGCAAATATTTGTCCTTTCACCAGCTATCTTGAGATTTTTTTTAGTCAAGGCGAGTAGAAGCTCACGTACCATGATTATAAAAATGGAAGTCAAAGGACCACGAGATTATGAAATATGTGTTAATTTTTATCCCAAGTTTGATGTCACCGTAAATGGCATTCGTAAGTTTAGACGAGAGTGATCACTTTTCAGCCTCAATCACACGTATGACTGAGATAGCAAATTGACCTGACGTCGCGATGTAAGACCCATTTCACATCTCGATACACACCAAATTTCTCACAGGAAGGCCCACCAAGTAAACTTAAGATTTTCTCCATAACCCTAAAGGACGCCCTTGGGACTACCCGTAGTAGAGGCCTTCCCTTACTCCGCTATTGCCATACACGTAACACTATTAACTTATAAACACATATCTAATATAGTAAGACTAATCCCTACACAGCAAACCTTCGCTCAACACGGCAGCAGATGCGACAACCGCAGGCCTTCCGCCTCGTGTCGTCGCCCCGTTTACACGATCACAGCCTTTCCTCCTCACTTCCTAGTACATCGCAACCCTTGTGAATTCCTAGTTCAACCTGTATAAAGGAGGGTTGGCTACGAGCGACAGTCAGACAGACTCCAGCTTGCTAACCGGACCGAACCTCTGTCTGTTGTATCATACTCTCTCTATAATAAACCGCTACAAGTTAACGAGAAGTCTGTCGTACCCTCACCACTACCAAGATTACCACATCGTGCCAACACGCCCTGTCTGCACTTCACCACAAATTCGGCCTCCCTGCAACGTACATACATCCAATACATGCAAAGTTGTGGTGAGTAGCACTTGTTAGTTTCAGAAATTGTGTGCATATGCCAGCTGAAGCTTTTGATTTCATAAACTTGAGTATTTTAAGCGATTCTGTATCACTATGGACAACAAGCCCATATATATTAAAAGGTAATTTACTACAATATGCATATAAGAATATATTTATTTACACAAAAATGAACTGAAATAACTTTCGTTCATCAGGATAAACATATTTCAGTGTTTTTGTTTTGTGTCAATGCACATGAAACGTGCAAAAGATGCTTATACAACTGACCATGGTGTCTGATCACTAATGACTCCACTTACCACAAAAATCATTTAACAACAGCAAACTATATTTACCGAGAATATTGGAATACTTACATGTACATTCCAAGATCGAAACAGAAAATACTACATGAAGACAATTAATCTTGATAAAGAAGGTGAAATAAATCATATTTATATACAATAATTTCCACATTTTATTCCATTGTTTTACTTGTTATACCGAAAAAACAAAACAATGGAATGCCCACATTTGCCAAAACCAGGAACCTCTCGCTCTTCAAAAGAAAGTGTGGGAAGCCGAGGAAGGCGAATCCCTGCCTTGAAGCCGTAGTAGAGCCTTGTCATAACCCAAAAACTTGTACATGTTAGACGTTACGTATTCGGCACTGCTACCGAAAGCCATAGTGATAAAAGAGATATAGGTCATAAAACGGATCCCCACAATGTCTGAAACGAGCGAACATTAATGAATTTACTTACAACACGAGGTCTTTACACGGTCGTTACTGGGAACTGAGCTTACATTTCCGTGTTCCCGTACTCTGTTGTTTGCCAGTAATGTGGGACGTAATTAGTTAATGGAAATGATCTTGCATTATCCATAGCAACCTAGTTATAACACATACATAAAACAACGTACTCATATTTATCCATCTGTCTATTTATCTGTCTGTCTGTCTATCTATCTATCTGTCTGTCTATATGTCTGTCTGTCTATGTGTCTATCTGTCTATCTTTCTATCTGTCTATCTGTCTATCTGTCTATCTGTCTATCTGTCTATCTGTCTATCTGTCTATCTGTCTATCTGTCTATCTGTCACTCCGTCTAACTATATATTTACCTGTCTTTCTATCTCTCTGTATGTGTATCATCATATTTGTCTATCATTCATTGATCTATCTACATATCGATGTCTTTACCTATCTGTAAATCGGTGAAGCAAACAATGAATGAATCAATGAATCGACTAATATATGTATATATACATATATATACATATATATATGTATGTATGGATGTGTATATATATATATATATATATATGTGTGTATGTATATATATGTACATACACGCACACACACAGACATACACATATATATGTGTGTGTAAGTGCGCGCGCGTGTGTGTGTGTATGCGTGTGTGTATGTATATGCACACACACACACACACACACACACACACACACACACACACATATATATATATATATATATATATATATATATATGCACATTGGCACGCACACACACACATTAAAATACGATAGGGGAGCCCCCTGTCTTCGGGCCAAAATGGCAATTTCAATTTGGAAGCGGCCATTGCAGATTGAATTCTTACTAAATCATTAGCTATGCGTACGATACGAATATTTTCTAAAAACGGGACAAATATGTACAGTCATCCAACAATCACATCTTGAACATCATATGTGATTATTTTAAAACATTTCCTTTGTAAATGAAATTGCGAAGGCAGCACTGGCCATTATGTGTTTCACAATTACCAGACCTGATTGATGTCTCCCCCAAAAAGGAAACCTGTTGTTTTTCATTCTCCAATCCTTTAGTATATTATCTTTTATTTGATCTGCTGAATGCGTGATAAGTCCAGGGAATTTACATTTTGCTCCTGGAAGATAGATAGATAAAAAAAGATATGGAGGTGGGAAGGGGTGGGAGGTGAGTATATTAGTAAGTAGGAAGGTAGGCAGGTAGGTAGGTAGGTAGGTAGGTAGGTAGGTAGGTAGGTAGGTAGGTAGGTAGGTGGGTAGGTAGGTAGGTAGCTAAGTAGGTAGGTCGGTAAGTAGGTAGGTAGGCAGGTAGGTAGGCAGGTAGGTAGGCAGGTAGGTTGGTTGGTAGGTAGGTAGGTAGGTAGGTAAGTAGGTAGGTCGGTAGGTAGGTAGGTAGGTAGGTAGGTAAGTAAGTAAGTAAGTAGGTAGGTAGGTAGGTAGGTAAGTAAGTAAGTAAGTAAGTAAGTAGGTAGGTAGGTAGGCAGGTAGGTAGGTAGGTAGGTAGGTAGGTAGGTAAGTAGGTAGGTAGGTCGGTAGGTAGGTAGGTAGGTAGGTAGGTAGGTAAGTAAGTAAGTAGGTAAGTAAGTAAGTAGGTAAGTAAGTAAGTAGGTAGGTAGGTAGGTAAGTAAGTAAGTAAGTAAGTAAGTAAGTAAGTAGGTAGGTAGGTAGGTAGGCAGGTAGGTAGGGAGGTAGGCATATAGATATAGAGATATTCCCACCCCATTACGGACTGTTCATCTTGCTGAACATCCGCGGCACACGAGGTATTCATACGGGGACGTGCGCGGAGGAAGGAGCCGACCGTGGGTTATTCAGCCTGAAGTGAATTATCCACCGTGTCCCAGAAATTCGAAACTCATTGCCAGTCTAATAATTCCCGCGTTACTTAATCATCTCAATTTACCTTCCTCGCTCAATGTGTCTTCCGAGTGTCATGACTTGCGGGAGGAAACGCGGTGGAGTGGTGACGCCGAGGTGGAGGCAGTGGAAGTTACAATGTTGTTGATAGTGGGAGGGGTAATCGAAGGGATTGGGGGCAATTTATTCAAGACAAGGGTGCAAGGAACTATACAGGCTTTTCTTTCGCAAATTACGAATCAATTATAATTCACCACTGGGTTATACTATTTTTTACCATAGAAAGACATCTATTTAACCACGGATAAACACCGACTTCTAATCAAATGGTTCTTAGGTCATGGTCAATACATCCATACATACAACAGTCCTGACAACAAACAAAATTGTTTAACTGTAAATAATGAAAAGAAGCTGGACCGTTTATACTCAACTAAGGGAGGTAACGATGTGAAAATATTTATCCGAAATGTTTTATTTGAATTCATTCTCCGTTAACTCTTGTGTATACTATATATTGTATATGCTATTCACAGGTTGAGTATTTATTTACATTGGTTTCCAGCGATTTAAATTCAAATTCCTTCAGAAAGGCATAAATATGCCACGTTTATAATATACAAAAAATAGTTATAACAAAAGCAACATCGGCTGCTTATGGACTGGCAAAAGGGACAACATAAATCGGAAATAATGGTCAGTCAACATGTCGAGTGCCAAAATATGTTTAAAATGGTAGAGAGCAGGAATATATTCATAGACATGATGCCTGCGCTATAAGTGGAGCCAGTTAGGAAAATCCATTACGTCTGTTCAGAGATAAACATCGCCCAAAATGTAAAACGTTAATTCAGTAATAACCTCTGCCGTTCTTATTAACGACGAGGTACCGCAGTCTCACAACTTTGAAAGCAATGAACAATTCAACGAAAATTATTCCAAATGGGGACTGATTGCTAAATAAATAAATATATAAATAAATATAAAAAGAATGCAACACCATCATCCTAGTATACTCGTTACGGCTATGCGTGTCCCCTCCTCTTTTTGACAAGTAGAGTTGGAGTCACTCTGGGACCCTCGCCTAGTTAGTATACTGTACTAGACCTTTCTTTTAGGCAACTTCCCATTAAAGGCATCCATTTCTATAGCATTGAAAGGACACAAGGAAACACTCTTATTTTATTCTACGCATTAATGATTGCAACTCATACACCAGACTCGATTAAACGGCAAAAACACATTTTGTTTGATGAATCAGGCAAGAAGATGCAATTATATTTCATTCTGTTGTTTCAAGGAAACCAATTATATGCACTGTGGATTCTCATTCCCTGGTATACATTGAAATCACTTGCAGCTTCAACAGACAGCATTTTTTCTTCATCTTTGATTAAACAACGGGACCATATATGCAAGCGAAATAAATACTGAATTTATGAATACTGATTTTTTTCTCGACCAACATTGTTTATTTGTTTCTGTTAGAAAACACTTTTTACTAGCTTCTATATTAAAGACTTCCTTTAACCCATTATAAATGCAATGTATGTTCATTTAAAGCCCTTACCAGTTAACTTTTTATTCCGATTTGCTTTTTTACAGCTTTTCCCTTTTCTATATATCTCCACTTATCTTTATCTACGTTTTTGCCTCTCACGTATATCCACCGATATTGCATTTCGTTTTAGACTTCAAATTGCTTTTAGGCGGTGTGATAATTCATGCATGCCTTAAGCAAGGTCTCTATTCTGCAATGTTTGGTGCTGGTCCCGGTGGCGCAAGCGGTAATTGTGGCGTGCAGTGGAAGCAGAGGTTAAAGGACAGAACATGCTATTTATTTTCAAACTTTTAAATCTTACTTTCTTGTTTGAAATTATAGAAACGTGTAGGATCGTGAAAAAAAAAAAAATGTTTTCTATTAACCGACGTACATTTTCCTACTTTGTTTAGGATTATGGAAACTTGTGGTTATATGATTATGAGCAGTATTTTCTACGAATTGAAGAACCTTTTCCCACTTAGTTTAATTATCAAAAATCAATAATATTTAGGTAAGTGTTATAATTAAAACGTTCCGACGGTTTTAATGGTCCCATAATGTAAATATACGTTTCTAAATTACAGTCTAATACCCTATTTGCATTTTTAACTAATATACATATAACGTTAGTCTGGATGAATAGAAAAATGAGAGAGGCAGAGGCAGAGGCAGAGGCAGAGGCAGAGACAGAGGCAGAGGCAGAGGCAGAGACTGAGGCAGAGGCAGAGGCAGAGACTGAGGCAGAGGCAGAGGTAGAGGCAGAGGCAGAGGCAGAGGCAGAGGCAGAGGCAGAGGCAGAGGTAGAGGCAGAGGCAGAGGCAGAGGCAGAGGCAGAGGTAGAGGCAGAGGCAGAGGCAGAGGCAGAGGCAGAGGCAGAGGCAGAGGCAGAGACAGAGGCAGAAGCAGAAGCAGAAGCAGAGGCAGAGGCAGAGGCAGACGGAGTAAGACATCACACACACACGCCTCCCCACAACCCAAACAAACAAACAAACACGCAAAACACATACACACTACCACAATCGCACCTACGATACCAACCAGCGTGAAAGCCCAGAGTAAACACTCAATCTTACTTCACCTCGTCCAACGCCCCCGTCTGTCAGCTCGGATACCCATCTCCCTCTCTCCTGCCGGCGAAAATGGTTGCTTGATCACAATATCTCGGCACTCGACGCGGAGAATGCCTTGTGAATGGGAATCTAAGCGGGGTGGAATAGCCCACGCTGCGACGGAATAATCTTCACGTTACCATTCTCGACTTAAACGAAAAAGGGACCCAGGCAGACTCTAACCGGGTAACATCGTGGTACGTATGCAACGAAGGCGATGAAGATGACTAATGACGAAGGCGTGAGAAGATTACGAATAGTAATGAAGATATAAATAATTATGGATAGTAGTCGTACCAGGTAGTGATATTAATAGCTATAATAACATTGATGATTTTGATGACAAGCATTATCATTATTATTAGTGATAGAGGATAGATATTATGATAGCAGCAGTACAAACTAATATTAATAACAATAATAGTGATGGTGATGATAATTGTAGTAATAGTTATAATAATAATAATAATAATGATAATAATAATAAAAAAAAAATAATAATGATAATAATAATAATAATGATAATAATAATAATAAAAATAATAATAAAAATAATAAATATAATAATGATAACAATGAGAATAATGATATGATAATAATAATCAATATAATGATGAATATGATATCAATAGCAATAACGATAATAATAATGATGAAGAGGGTCATAATAATGATGATGATGATGATGATGATGATGATGATGATGATGATGATAATAACAAGAGCAATAGTAATAATTATAATAATGCTAATAAGAGTAATAATGATGATAATAATAATAATAATAATAATAATAATAATAATAATAATAAAAAATGATAATAATAATAATAATAAGAATAATAATAAGAATAATTATAATAATAATAGTAGTAATGATAATGTTAATGATAATGATAATAATAATGGTAATGATAATGATAATAATAATGTTAATGATAATGATAATGGAAATTATCCTAGACAAAGAACGGGTAGCAGTGGCAAAAGAGAAGGATTGTACGATAGTCTGAACTCAAATGAAGGAGAGAAAGATCTACACCGTCTCGCTAAACAGAGGGATCTGACTGGGAAAGATATACAATGTTAGACTGAAGGAAAAAAATGGAAACATACTTTCACGTGAGGAGAGTGTTTTGAAAAGATGGAAGGAGTGCTTCTAAGAATTGGTGAATGAAGAAAGTGAAAGAGAGATGGTCGGAGGTAGAAGAGGTTGTAAATAGGAAGGGAGGAAAGCTATGCGAAGATGAAAAACGGAAAGGCAGTTGGTCCAGATGATGTGTCATTAGAAGCACGGATATGTCTGGGAGAAGTGGCAGTAGGATTTTTAACAATAAAGTTTAACAACTTCATGGAAGGCGAAACGGTTCCCAATTAATGGAGGAACCAATTTTCAAGAACAAAGATGTACAGAGTTGTAATTATTACAGAGGTATAAAGCTTATTAGCCACAGAATGAAGCTTTAGGAAAGAACTCTGGCAGCTAGGTAGAGAAATGACGTAGGAATCAGTGACCATCAGTTTGGCTTCATGCTATGTTTGCACTGCGTATTCTAATCGAGAAATATAGAGAAGAACAGAAAGAACTGGACTGTGTTTGTAGATTTAGAAGAAAAAACCCAAGGGAGAGTGCCAAGAGAAGTGGTATTGTATGAGGAAGTGTGGAGTGGCAGAGAAGTACGTAAGAGCAGCGCAAGATATGTATTGAGGGAAGGAGGCAGTGGTGAGATGTGCTCTGGGAGTGACTGAGGGTTCCAAAGTAGACGTAGGATTACATCAAGGTTTGGCTTTAAGCCCGTTCTTGTTTGTAATGGATAGGCTGACGGATGAAATTAGACCGAAGTCACCTTGGACGATGATGTTAGCGATGATGTCATCTGCAGCGAGAGGAGACACGTGGAGGAGAACCTAGTAATGGGGATTACAGCAAAGTGGTGAAGAAGGGGAGCATTCAGGATAGAGCGCATGGAGAAAGGCACAATGAGACATATGTGACAAAAGATATCGGCTCGCGTGATTTATAACATTTATAAGACAGTGGTGAAGCCGGCAATTTTATATAGACTGGAAACGATACCATTGACGAAGACAGGAAGCAGAGCTAGAGACCGCTGAGCTCAAGATGTTGAGATTTTCTCT
>NC_061828.1:5185561-5188061 GCF_019202785.1 Penaeus chinensis | reverse complement strand
ATGGAGAGGGAGGAGGAGAAGAGGAGGGTGAAGGAGAAGAAGAGGGTGGAGGAAAAGAAGAGGGTGGAGGAGAGGATGAAGGAGAAAGGAAGGCGGAGGAGATGGAGAGGGAGGAGGAGAAGAGGAGGGTGAAGGAGAAGAAGAGGGTGGAGGAGAGGGTGAAGGAGAAAGGAAGGCGGAGGGGATGGAGGAGAAGAAGAGGGTGGAGGAGAGGATGAAGGAGAAAGGAAGGCGGAGGAGATGGAGAGGGAGGAGGAGAAGAGGAGGGTGAAGGAGAAGAAGAGGGTGGAGGAAAAGAAGAGGGTGGAGGAGAGGATGAAGGAGAAAGGAAGGCGGAGGAGATGGAGAGGGAGGAGGAGAAGAGGAGGTGAAGGAGAAGAAGAGGGTGGAGGAAAAGAAGGGGAGGAGAGGATGAAGAAGAAAGAAGCGGAGGAGATGGAGAGGGAGGAGGAGAAGAGGAGGGTGAAGGAAGAAGAGGTGGAGGAGAGGATGAAGAGAAAGGAAGGCGGAGGAGATGGAGAGGGAGAGGAGAAGAGGAGGGTGAAGGAGAAGAGAGGGTGGAGGAAAGAAGAGGTGGAGGAGAGGATGAAGGAGAAAGGAAGGCGGAGAGAATGGAGAGGGAGGAGGAGAGAGGAGGTGAAGGAGAAGAAGAGGGTGGAGGAGAGGGTGAAGGAGAAAGGAAGGGAGGGATGGAGGAGAGAAGAGGGTGAGGAGAGGAGAAGGAGAAAGGAAGGGGAGGAGAGGAGAGGAGGAGGAGAAGAGTGAAGAGAAGAAGAGGTGGAGAAGAAGAGGGGAGGAGAGGAAAGGAGAAGGAAGGGAGATGAAGAGGGTGAAGAGAAGAAGGGTGAAGGAGAAGATGAAAGAGATGAAGGAGAAGGAGAAAGAGAAGATGATAAAGAAGGAGAAAGAGAAGGAGAAGAAGGAGGAGAAGATGAAGAAGAAGAAGGAGAAGAAGATGAAAGAGATGAAGAAGGAGAAGGAGAAAGAGATGAAAGCGAAGAAAGAAAAAAAGGAAAGAAGAAGAAATGAGAATGACGAAGATGACAAAAAAAAAGAAGGGAAATAAGAAAGAAAAAACGGAAGAAGACAAAGAAGAACAAAAAGAAAAGGTGGAGAAAAGGAAGAAGAAAACAAAAGACTGTAGAAAATACGAGCTCAAGCTTTGTAAATCATGAATTATTCAGCAGATCTTGTGAAATGTGGAATGCGTAATTCTGTCTTTGTTTATGCTATCTGCATCTCTCATTATTCTTATTTTCCCCCATTTATTCTCTATCTTTCTCATTTAGTTCTCTATATTTCCAATCTTCGTAAAGTGAAATTTATAAAATAACACATTTTTGATGTTGCTGTTTTATTTGGTTATTGCATAGAAACGAAATTAATTGCAGAAGGAAAAATATGAATTCCTTTAGTTTTTTTTTTTTTTTTTTTTTTTTTTTTTTTTTTTTTTTTTTTTTTGTTATTGCCAAATACACAACAGATGATGATAAGTTGATCGAATCAACATTTTATATATGTAACAGGAATTATATAAACTAACTAACGGTCATAATCATTATCAATAGCATCATAATCATAAGCATCATCATAATGGTAATAAGAACAACATCAATATATATGATGATGATGATGATGATGATGATGATGATGATGATGATAATGATGATAATGATGATAATGATGATAATGATGATAACGATGATGATGATGATGATAATGATGATGATGATAATGATGATAATGATGATGAATATGACGGTGACGAGAACAATAACAATACAACAAAACGATAATGGTAATAACAATAACAACGCCACGAATAAACCAATTGGCAAATGAACTGGTCATCCATTATTCCCATGTTCGCTCCACCCGAATGTTGCCATTATTGCAACGGCCCAAATTATCAATCCACCCCCCCCCCCCCCCCAGCCCCCCCCATGGTACCAAGCGCTTTGCTCGCGCTTGTCATGGAACTGAATATAATTTTTTGCGGAAGGCGGGCGGAGTGTGAATCACGAAGTTTTATAGTAGTTGTTGATAGGGATTGCAATCATGATGGTAATAAATCATTATTGTTATTATCGTTATCATTATTGTTGTTTCTGTTATTGTTATCTTTATCGTTATAATTATAATATTTTTCTTTATTATTATCGTTATCATCGTTATCAACATCACCAACATCATCAACAACTTTATCATCATCTTCATCATCATCCTCCTCCTCCTCCTCCTCATCCTCCTCCTCCTCCTCCTCCTCCTCCTCCTCATCATCATCATCATCATCATCATCATCATCATCATCATCATCATCATCATCATCATCATTATCATCATCATTAACATTATCATTTAATTATAATAAGCCCAAATGAAACCTCCTACTTAACTCTTTCCAATAAAATGATATTCGCACAAAAGGCAACTATAACACGATACAAGTAATTTGAGTTGTCTAGCTGACCTTCCTTCAGCGACCGCCATCCATCACCTG
>NC_061828.1:5163061-5170561 GCF_019202785.1 Penaeus chinensis | reverse complement strand
TTAGAGTATTTATTTTCTATACTTTTCGCCCAATAGAAATCAATCTTGCTGCAATATTTCAAGCGAGGGTTCTTAACCTGGGGTCCAGAGGGCATTTATGAATTTCAAGGGGTTCGTTAGGGCCTGATAAAATATTACATTCATATTCGCTACACGACCCTCACTCTTGTCCTAATAAACAGATTACCATAAAATAATGATAATAATGATAATAGTATTGATGATGATAATAATAATAATAATAATAATAATAATAATAATAATAATAATAATAATAATAATAATAATAATAATAATAATAATAATAATAATAATAACAACAACAATAATAATAATAATAATAATAACAACAATAGTACTAATCATAATAATACTAATCATAATAATAATAATGATAATAATGATGATAATAATAATAATAGTAATTACAATAATAATAAAATAACAATGAAAATAGAAATAAGAAAAAAAATAAAACAAAATGCCTAATGCCACTGCTTGAAAGAAACGCACCTTGACACACCTTACAGCGCTCGGCGGCGTCATGGGCTGCATAGTGGTGAAGACCTTGCCAAAGATGACCTCACTGATCTAAGGAGAAAGGAAACGTTACGAAATAAATTTAATTCGAAGAGTCTTGGAGAAATCTTTAATAAATTTAATTCGAAGAGTCTTGGAGAATTCTTGTGTGCTTTCATACAAACAAACCCTCGTCTAATAAAGCGAGCTATTCCCTTTGTTACTATATTCTTTTGAGAATATTTTTTTTGCACGTTTATCAAAGCAAAATGACAGCTCGATATTCTTGTTTAAGGCAAACAAGAACAGCCTTCTCATTGAAATAAAGTAATAACGAGAGAGTAGATGTAGTAGTAGTAATAATAATAGTCGTGGTAGAAGCGATAGTAGTAGTAGAAAACGTAGTCATAGTAGTAGTAGTGGTAGTAGAAGTAATTGCTGCTTCTGAAGTAGTAGATACGTAGGAGTAGTAGCAGTTGTTGTAGTCGTAAAAGTAGTACTAATAGAAAACGTAGTAGTAGTAGCAATAGTAATAGCAGCAGCTGTAGTAGTAGTAGTAGAAGTAGTAGAAGTAGTAGAAAACAGAGTTGTAGTAGTAGTAGTAGTAGAAAACAGAGTTATGGTAGCAGTAGTAGTAGAAAACAGAGTTATAGTAGCAGTAGTAGTAGAAGTTGTTATCTGCTGCTGTAGTAGTAGATGCGTAGTAATAGTAATAGTAGCAATAGCAGTAGCAGTTGGTATTATTATTATTATTATTATTACTATTATTAGTTTATGACAGTAGTAGTAGTAGTTAATGATAATAATAGTAGTAGTAGTAGTGGTAGTTAACATGGTTATAGTAGTAGAGAACATGTCAGTAGTAGTAGCAGTAGTGGTGATAGTAAAAGTATTAGTAGAGATCAGTAGTGGATTTGTTATCCACAAAAGGTTTGTATTTCATGATTATAATGAATGGCCATTACTATCCGCAAATCCGTGTTTATTTTTTAGACTCTTTGCTTTAAAATTGAAGAATACTTTGTGTATCTAATATACAATCAAATCTAAATACATACAGTACATTATTTTCATAATATGCAAAGTTGTGTTTATGTGAATATTTCTGGGGAACGGGATCCATAGCTTGCATCAAATTCTTAGTGGGAACCGTTACTCTAAAAAATGTTAAGAACCATTGAATTTAAAGATAATCACAACGTTAAGCACATACAGACTACAAAATCTTCACAAACTTCAAAAGATGCTATAATCCCATCTTCTTTAAGACAATTTCGGATTTTATTCGAGAGACGAAATCAAGCGAATCCATTTGAAGGAACAAAAGAATTCGTGGTATTTTCCCCTCTGCGAAACTGGATATTTACGACTTTTTATTAGCTCAAGACAAGGAACAAAATGTTTAAGAATTTTTGCGATAGACAGATAGACTAGGAGAGAGAGAGAGAGAGAAAGAGAGAGAGAGAGAGAGAGAGAGAGAGAGAGAGAGAGAGAGAGAGAGAGAGAGAGAGAGAGAGAGAGAGAGAGAGAGAGAGTAAGAAAGCCTGGTAATCACAGCGTAGAAAACGAAAAGTGATCATGTATTATACAAAAAGAACCATGTCTGGGTCTGTTTTCTCCGTTATTTAGTTCTGGCAATAATATAGATATTGATTTATATATCTTAGTTAAATTCACATATCTATAAAAGTTTGGGTGAAATAAAATTGTAATGTATATCCTTATTTCTTCCATTGTATATAATCGTACGCAAATGTTTATGCAATTCAACAGAGATTAATTGTGGAACTGCCAACAATCTGTCACCCCTCCCCCTGTATGTGTATCACACACATACACACACACACACACACACACACACACACACACACACACACACACACACACACACCTATACACGCACTCATATAAATATACACACACACACACACACACACACACACACACACACACACACACACACACACACATATATATATATATATGTGTATATATATAGCGTTAGGTGATTACTGCGCACTGTAAAAAGGTTATACTTAAAAGTAAATGAAATGGTTGATGATGATGAATAATCTGGAGAAAAATCTAGGATTAGGAATAAGCCGCTTAGTTTTCATGAGCTACGCGTAAATACAGAAATAACTTTCTGCACAGAAGGAATATACATATAATTAAAGGAAAATGGCCTCGAGGCTATACAATTGCATCAGACAAAATCCCGCTTGATAATCCAAAAGTTCTAACGTCGCAGCTGGTGTTTCTCCTCAAGGACTATTTCCGGCTTTTATTCCGGGGAAGAAAGTCGGCCGCTTCCATTTCCTTGCTGCAACGACCGCCTCGCACCGCGTTTCTGCAGCGAGAGGATTCATGAGACTGCTTTCCCCCCCGGTTACCGGATATTTATCACTTTTTACCGGACATTTACATGGGACTTCGTGTTCTGCCGAGTTTTCTTTGCGAAACAATTTTGGAAGTTTCTCGGGATTTCTCTAACTTTTATTCGAACCAAAATGGAAGTGGGAGTTATATGATGCTGTAAAAAGTAAACAATTTGGGGTTGGAATCTGTTATATGAGTATTTATATGAAATGATGACAAAGCAAAATGAAAATCAGTGCGTTGATTACCTCATTAAAACCTCTTGCATTTCCTTTTTATTCAGGGAAAACTAATTCTCCACTGGGAATATTGAAGACGACGTGGCACTCCAAATGTCTCTACTCTGCCGCACTGATTAGCGAACGAAAGCAGTTTTGCTCGCGTTCAGTAGGAAGGGACTGGGTCGAATCACACTTCAGAGCTCACTTTCCTCAACACCAACACACAAGGAGTGAATAATTCTCGTCCACGTAACTGGTGTCGAATGTTACCCATTTCATCGGGTTATGCAATCCTTTTGTCCTTTCCCAAACTTCTTCGCCTGATATGATCCTTAGGCCGCAGTCACAAGGAGCGAGCGAGACCGGACCGACGCGGAACGAGTTAACAGTTAACATTTCTTGCTTAATATCGTGTGTCAAACGTTTACTCAGCAATAATAATACACGAAATTTAACAGAGAAAAAGACTGACTGAAGCAAAAACACTCAAACCAATCTACTCCCTCCCGCATTATGGTATTTTGGGATAACATTACCGACGAACGTATCACATATTTCTAAAATTCACTGTCATGAAATCAGAAAGATGAAAAAAACAACTTTAGGTGTATGCAAATAAAACAAAAAATATATGTTAAACTTCCATAGAAAATACGCCTACAATCTTTAGCTACTAATATCCTTCCTCCCGAAATGCACATGTCTTTCTAAAACTGCAGAACGTTGCGCCGACACAAGCGTTCCATTTCCTGTGCAAAATATTTCAGCGACATGCTGATTTTTCCACTGCCAAAGGGTTTATTTACTCACCAACAGGCTAACCCCTATCTATTCGGCACCAGTATCGACGAGTAGTAACAGAATTGAATATGAAGAAGAAGAGGAAGAAAAAGAAAAAGAAAAGGAAAAGGAAAAGGAAAAGGAAAAGAAAGAGAAAATGAAGAAGGAAAAGAAAGGAAAAGGAAAAGAAAAGAAAAGAAAAGAAAAGAAAAGAAAAGAAAAAAAGAAAAGAAATGAAAAGAAAAGAAAAGAAAAGAAAAGAAAAGAAAAGAAAAGACAAGAAAAGATAAAGAGAGAGGAAGAGGAAATGGATGAGGAAGAGGAAGAGGAAGAAGAGGAAATGGATGAGGAAGAGGAAGAGGAAGAGGAAGAGGAAGAGGAAGAGGGAGAGGAAGATGAAGAGAAAAAGTAAAATGAACATGAACATGAACATGAACATGAACATGGAAAGGAGAAAGAAAAGAAAGAGAGAGACTATTGCCTCCAAAAAAAAGAAAGAAAGAAAGACAAACCTAAAATGCTCCTGACAGAGTGTCTGACGCCACAAATATCCTGCACCACAGAATAAGCTACGTCCTCCATCTCAATGAGCCAAGTTACCTGTCCTGGGCTCTCTTCGCTTCGCATCTGCATGAATTGATGAATGGTAATTCCCGTAGCTCCCACAAATCCCGCCTGATCAAAATCCTACGAACATGGTATTCTGTTAAGCTGATGTGCGAGATCCATAGTTCCATAAAGATATAGGCGATGGCTGGAGTCGGAAACGTGGGGCTACAGCCTCGATCTCCAAGTAGTATAGAATGTCTCCTTATTACCTTACAATTAAATGATAATGAATCATTTCTCGAGTAATTAAGCCTTCGGTGTCTATTTTCTCCATCTGGTGCAGATGGATAATATCTTCGAGCTTTTCCCCAAGCAGATGAGGATGCAGCATCCACGGTCTATTGCTGTGTGGAATCAGATAATTATAGAATTTATAATAAAAAGTCTGCAGCTACATCGACTAATAGAGAGGTTCCAGTTTCGCCGGCCACCGCGTGCATGGCTTCTCTGTCAAAGGAATAACCCAAATTGATTGTCAATCTTGTCTCAGGAAACGCAAATCTGTGTACTGATGTAAACTTCAAAAATATCCCTATCCTGCATTTTCCTCAAAGAAACCGTGTTCGGCTCATTATTCGTAATGATAGTTAATGAGGACATCCGTCACCCGCACCATTTGAGACACGTCAGTGATTTGGACGCCCAAGAACGCAAATGCAGACGAAAAATGGCAGCAAAGATTTTTGCCATTTTTTACTTCCCGTACCACGTTATTGATTAACTGATTATACGTGATTATAACGCAATTTTAAATATTTTAAACACTTCACGCCATAAGAAACAAAAAATTTAGCTACAATTGAATTTCGAGAAATAATACATCGTAAATATTTCTCCATGTACTCGACACATAAATACTACGGTCAGATAATGACTAATTCTTGCTTCTTGTTACGGTCATACCTGCGATTCCGAGAATTGTGCGTCCGATTAATAAGTGGAATTATAAGTAAAAAAAAAACTTATGCTTTGTCACATGTGAGAAAAGAAAATAAATGTCATAGAATTTAGATAATCAGATCTCAGTAATCTGAAAAAAAATGATATTGGAATTATGTTACAATAAATGTAGGAAGATTACGTTTTATATCGTATGCTTAAAATAAATGTTTCGCCACAACCTTGAATTCATTTTATAATGACATTTCAGTATAGTAATGTGTCACATGCACAAACACACACACACACACACACACACACACACACACACACACACACACACACACACACACACACACACACACACACACACACATAGGTTACCTTGTCATCCCTTCATCACTTCTGTATAACCTGTTAGCCTAAATCTTACATGAAACAGATAATGTAGCCACAGTTCGCAGAATATAACACATCGATGTTTAGAATAATTAAATGACAATATGTTTTACTATTTATATTAAAGACTGAGAATAACTAAAGGCGTTTTTAATTTCCTGGTTGTATTTTCTAGCCTGTAGTTGGGCTCTGCCATGCGATACTCAAAACAAATTAATATTTACATACATTTTTTTTTTTATACATTTGATTTAGTTTTAGAATAATTCTTACACGTTATATAATCCTCGTAAACAGCATCTTTAGACCTAAGCTTTTCAATTAATATGATAGTAAATGACATGAGGTAAGATTGAAGTTAGAATAATTACTAATTAATGATTATTGATGAATGTCACTTTCAGCTATTATCATTTAATCTGATATTCAATAATTTTTCACGTCCATGCTTGAGATGTAATGCCTTACCGGCTGTTGAAAGCATGACAATACTAATTCTTAACTATGACCTCCGAACTAACTATAATAATATGCTCGAATAATGAGGCGAAAACGCTTTGTGGTGTACATTTAAACCATCACCTTATGCACGGAATCACTAATAACTAATATGCATTGACGTGGCTGAGAGATCTTCCAACATAAAATAAAGGAAAATAATGATAACCATAATAAAAGCAGTAAAAACAATTTTAGTAGTAGGAGTAGAAGTAGACATTAATGATCATATGAGCAACAAAAATAATGCTTCCTGGTGATGAAAAAATACGTTTAACACCAGTATGAAAACATCAGGAGTAAATCTAATGAAAATAAATTTGAACGGAACCTTAATTAGTAATTAACAAGAGATAAACTGGAACGAGAAGGGAATAATGGGCTTAAAGATTAACTGAGCATAAATTTGTCGACTTGTTTTGCATAAGAATGTTATCGCTATAATAATAGTTAGGAGTAATGATGATGGTACTTTCTCCTTTCTTAGGATACTGCTAATGATTAGTATAATGAGGATAATCATCCTAATAACCAAAACAACAAAAGCAGCAATAAGGAGTTTACAACAGAGTAAGTAAGCATCCCTCAGTCTGCCATCTCCCCGCCATCTCACCGCCAGCCTCCCGTATAATCGTTTTCTTTACGTTTACTTAATTTATTTGATTATAATTTAGTTTATTTACGTTTAGTTAGTTCTAGTCAGTTTAGTTTGCGTATTCTCGCTACATCGTTAAGCATATTATTCTTCATTACCACGGGTTTTACCTTGTTTTTGGTCACTTTTTCCTACCTTAGGAAGCTTTGTTTGAATTTAGAGAAATATATATTTTCACGCGTTACTTTGCCGATTGTATGCCTATTTGTCTAAAATTAATTATATATATTTTCGTCATATTCTGATAAATATTTTATTCATGAAATTGGGATTTTCTTAATATCCTTTTTTGCATAGGTCTTTATTTATACAAATAATGTCCGACGTGGATGCTATGGAAATAGATTCGGTCTCCGCGAAACAACGGACTTTGGTTATCTTCCTGCGTTTTTTTTTTTTTTTTTTTTTTTTTTTTTTAATTGACGGTATAATTCTGTACACGTCCAGACGTCAAATCCCACGGTTAAGGTAAGTTCTCTTTTCCATACTAGTTATATTGTGCATAGCAGCTGGACTTTATTCTCTTAAAATAAATATAGTTGTGGATGTTACTGAATATCT